>NW_027277421.1:0-28361 GCF_030028105.1 Mobula birostris | reverse complement strand
GGTGTGCGAAAACACAGCATTACAGCAGAAGGTATGAGATGTGTGCGAAAACACAGGAATACATGGAAAACTATGGGAGGTGCGTGAAAAAACAGCGATATACGGGAAGGTATGCGAGGTGCACAAAAACACAGCAATGTAGGGGAAGCTATGGGATGTGCATGAAAACACATCGATATACGGGAAGCTACAAGAGGTGCGCGAAAACACGGTGATATAGTGGAAGTTATGAGAGGTGCACGAAAACACATCGATATTGGGGAAGCTATGATAGGTGCGTGAAAACACATCGATATACTTGAAGGTATGAGAGGTGCGCGAAAACACAGCGACATAGGGGAAGTTATGAGAAGTGCGAAAAAGCATGGTAATGAGAAATGTATGAGAGGTGCGCGAAAATACGGTTATATAGGGAAATCTATGAGAGGTGTCCGAAAACACAGCGATATAGGGGTATTTACTGCAAGTGTGTGAAAACACAGTGATATAGGGGAAGGAATGAGAGGTGTGCGAAAACACGACGGTATAGAAGAAGGTATGAGAGATGAGCGAAAACTTAGCTAAAAACGGGAAGGTATGAGATGTGCGCGAGAATACTGCGATATAGGCAAAGCTATGAGAGGTGAGCAAAAACACAGAGATATAGGGGAAACTATGAGAGTTGCGTAAAAACACAGTGATATAGGGGAAGCTATGGGAGATGTGCAAAAACTCAGCGATAAGGGGAAGTTATGGGAGGTGCGCGAAAATACAGCGATTTAGAGAGGGAGGCGAAAACACAGCGATATAGGGGAAGGTATAAGAGGTGCGCGATAACACCGCGATATAGAGGAAACTATGAGAGGTGCGCAAAAACACGGTGTTGTGGGGGAATGTTTGAGTGGTGAGCGAAAACACAGCAACATAAGGGAAGTTATTAGACGTGCGCGAATACACAGCGATATAGTGGAAGCTATGGGAGGTGTATGAAAACATGTCGATACAGGAGAACATATGAGAGGTGCACGAAAACACATCGATATGGGGAAGCTACGAGAAGTGCGCGAAAGCACAGCGATTTAGTGGAACGTATGAGAGGTGGCGAAATCATAGAGAATTTGGAAAAGTTATGAGAGGTAGTGTAAACACAACGCTATAGGGGAATATATGAGAGGTGCGCAAAAACATGGCGATATAGGGAAATATATGGGAGGTGTCCGAAAACACAGTGATATAGGGTTATTTATGGCAGGTGCGCGAAAACACAGCGATATAGGGGAAAGTATGAGAGGTGCGCAAAAACACGGTGATGTAGGGCAATGTATGAGAGGTGAGCGAAAACACAGCAATATCGTGGAAGCTATGGGAGGTTCATGAAATCACGGCGATATAGGAGAAGATATGAGAGGTGCGCGAAAACATGGTGATATAGGGGAAACTACGAGAGGTGCGCGAAATCACAGCAATATACGGGAATGTATGAGGGTTGCACGAAAACACAGTGATATAGGAGAAGCAATGGGAGGTGCGCAAAAATACGGCGATATACGTGAAGGAATGAGAGGTGTGTGAAACTGGTCGATACAGGGAAAACGATGAGAGGTGGGCGAAAACATGGTGATGTAGGAGAAGGTATGAGAGATGAGCGAAAACTCAGCGAAAAAGAGGAAAGTATGAGAGGTGCACGATAACACCGCGATATAGGGAAAGGTATGAGAGGTGCGCAAAAACACGGTGATGTAGGGGAATGTATGAGAGGTGAGCGAAAACACAGCAACATAAGGGAAGTTATTAGACGTGCGCGAGAACACAGCGATGTAGGGGAAGGTATGAGAGGTGCGCGGAAACACACTCGATATGGGGAAGCTACGAGAGGTGCGTGAAAACACAGCGATATAGTGGAATGTATGAGAGGTGCGTGTAAACACAGCACTATAGGGGAATATATGAGAGGTGCGCAAAAACACGGTGATATAGGGAAATCTATGGGAGGTTCCGAAAACACAGCGATATAGGGGTATTTATGGCAGGTGTGCAAAAACACAGCGATATAGGGGAAGGTATGAGCAGTGCGCAAAGACACGGTGATGTAGGGGAATGTATGAGAGGTGCGCGAATACACAGCGATGTAGGGGAGGCTATGCCAGGTGTATGAAAACAAGGCGATATAGGGGATGGTATGAGATCTGCACGAAAACACAGTGATATAGGGGAAGCTATGGGAGGTGAGCGAAAACACGGTGATATACATCAAAGAATGAGAGGTGTGTAAAAACACGTTGATATAGGGGAAGCGATGAGAGGTCAGCGAAAACACAGCAATATAAGGGAAGTTATTAGATGTGCGCGATAACACATCGATATAGGGGTAGGTATGAGAGGTGTGCGGAAACACACTCGATATGGGGAAGCTAGGAGAGGTGCACGAAAACAGCAATATAGTGGAATGTATGAGAGGTGGAGAAAACTCAGAGATTTTGGGAAAGCTATGAGAAGTGCATGTAAACACAGCGCTATAGAGGTGCGAAAAAATACGGTGATATAGGGAAATCTATGGGAGGTGTCTGTAAACACAGCGATGTAGAGGTATTTATGGCAGGTGCGTGAAAACACAGCGATATAGCGGAAGGTATGAGCAGTGCTCAAATACACGGTGATGTAGGGGAATGTATGAGAGGTGAGCGAAAACACAGCAATATAAGGGAAGTTATTAGACGTGCACGAAAACACAGCGATACAGGGGAAGATATGAGAGGTGCGCAAAAACATGGTGATGTAGGGGAATGTATGAGAGGGGAGCGAAAACACAGCGATATAAGAAAAGTTATGGGACGTGCGTGAAAACACAGCAATATCGTGGAAGCTATGGGAGGTTCATGAAATCACGGCGATATAGGAGAAGATAAGAAAGGTGCGCGAAAGCACAGAGATATACGGGAAGCTATGAGAGGTGCGCGAGAACATGGTGATATAGGGGAAACTATGAGAGGTGCGCAAAAACACAGCAATGTACAGGAAGGTATGAGAGTTGCGCGACAACACTGCAATATAGGCAAAGTTATGAGAGGTGAGCAAAAACACAGCAATTTAGGGGAAAGTATGGGAGGTGCGCCAAACGCAGCGATATAGGGGAAGCTATTGGAGGTGCGCAAAAACACAGCGATATAGGGGAAGCTATGAGAGGTGTGTGAAAACACAGCGATATAAGGGAAGCTATGGGAGGTGTGCAAAATCTCAGCGATAAGGGGAAGGTATGGGAGGTGTGCGAAAACACAAAGCTATAGGGGAATGTATGAGAGGTGTTCGAAAAACGGCACTATAGGGGAATATATGAGAGGTGCGCGAAAACACAACGATATGGGGAAGCTATGGGAGGTGCACGAAAACACAGCAATATAGGGGAAGATATGAGAGCTGCGCGAAAACAGTGATATAGGGGAAGCAATGGGAGGTGCGCGAAACTATGGCGATATACGTGAAGGAATTAGAGGCGTGTGAAAACACATCGATATAGGGAAGGCAAGAGAGATGGGCAAAAACACGGTGGTGTTGGAGAAGGTATGAGAGATGAGCGAAAACTCAGCTAAAAAGGGGAAGGTACGAGATGTGCGTGCCAACACTGCGATATAGGCAAAGATATGAGAGGTGTGCAAAAACACAGCGATATAGGGGAAAGTATGGGAGGTGTGCCAAACACAGCGATATAGGGGAAGCTATTGGAGGTGCGCGAAAACACAGCGATATAGGGGACGGTATGCAAGGTGCGTGAAAACACAGTGATATAGGGGAAGGTTTGACAGGTACGCAAAATCACAACGATATAGGGGAAGCTAGGGGAGGTGCGCGAAAACACAGCAATATAGGGGAAGCTCTGAGACATGCGCGAAAACACAGCTATATAGGGGAAGCTATGGGAGGTGTGCGAAAACACAGCAATACAGCAGAAGGTATGAGATGTGTGCGAAAATACAGGAATACATGGAAAACTATGGGAGGTGCGTGAAAAATCAGCGATATACAGGAAGGTATGCGAGGTGCACAAAAACACAGCAATGTAGGGGAAGCTATGGGATGTGCATGAAAACACATCGATATACGGGAGCTACGAGAGGTGCGCGAAAACACAGTGATATAGTGTATGTTATGAGAGGTGCGCGAAAACACATCGATATTGGGGAAGCTATGATAGGTGCGTGAAAACACATTGATATACTTGAAGGTATGAGAGGTGCGCGAAAACACAACGATGTAGGGGAAGCAATGGGAGATGTGCGAAAACACAGCGACATAGGGGAAGTTATGAGAAGTGCGAAAAAGCATGGTGATGAGAAATGTATGAGAGGTGCGCGAAAATACGGTTATATAGGGAAATCTATGAGAGGTGTCCGAAAACACAGCGAGATAGGGGTATTTATTGCAAGTGTGTGAAAACACAGTGATATAGGGGAAGGAATGAGAGGTGTGTGAAAACACGGCGGTATAGAAGAAGGTATGAGAGATGAGCGAAAACTTAGCTAAAAACGGGAAGGTATGAGATGTGCGCGAGAATACTGCGATATAGGCAAAGCTATGAGAGGTGAGCAAAAACACAGCGATATATGGGAAGCTATGGGAGGTGCGTGAAAACACAGCGATATAGGGGAAACTATGAGAGTTGCGTGAAAACACAGTGATATAGGGGAAGCTATGGGAGTTGTGCAAAAACTCAGCGATAAATGGAAGTTATGGGAGGTGCGCGAAAATACAGCGATTTAGAGAGGGAGGTGAAAACACAGCGATATAGGGGAAGGTATAAGAGGTGCGCGATAACACCGCGATATAGGGGAAGCTATGAGAGGTGCGCAAAAACACGGTGATGTAGGGGAATGTTTGAGTGGTGAGCGAAAACACAGCAACATAAGGGAAGTTATTAGGCATGCGTGAATACACAGCGATATAGTGGAAGCTATGGGAGGTGCATGAAAACATGTCGATACAGGAGAACATATGAGAGGTGCGCGAAAACACATCGATATGGGGAAGCTACGAGAAGTGCGCGAAAACACAGCGATTTAGTGGAACGTATGAGAGGTGGCGAAATCACAGAGAATTTGGGAAAGTTATGAGAGGCAGTGTAAACACAACGCTATAGGGGAATATATGAGAGGTGTCCGAAAACACAGTGATATAGGGTTATTTATGGCAGGTGCGCGAAAACACAGCGATATAGGGGAAGGTATGAGAGGTGCGCAAAAACATGGTGATGTAGGGTAATGTATGAGAGGTGAGCGAAAACACAGCAATATAAGAAAAGTTATGGGATGTGTGCGAAAACACAGCAATATCGTGGAAGCTATGGGAGGTTCATGAAATCACGGCGATACAGGAGAAGATATGAGAGGTGCACGAAAACATGGTGATATAGGGGAAACTATGAGAGGTGCGCGAAATCACAGCAATATACGGGAATGTATGAGGGTTGCGTGAAAACACAGTGATATAGGAGAAGCAATGGGAGGTGCGCAAAAATACGGCGATATACGTGAAGGAATGAGAGGTGTGTGAAACTGGTCGATACAGGGAAAGCGATGAGAGGTGGGCGAAAACATGGTGATGTAGGAGAAGGTATGAGAGATGAGCAAAAACTCAGCTAAAAAGAGGAAGGTATGAGATGTGCACGACAACACTGCGATATAGGCAAAGCTATGAGAGGTGAGCAAAAACACAGCGATATAGGGGAAAGTATGGGAGGTGCGCCAAACACAGCGATATAGGGGAAACTATTGGAGGTGCGCGAAAACACAACGATATAGGGGAAGCTATGGGAGGTGTGCAAAATCTCAGCGATAAGGGGAAGGTATGGGAGGTGCGCGAAAACACAGACCTATAGGGGAATATATGAGAGGTGTGCGAAAACACAGCAATATGGGGAAGCTATGGAAGGTGCACGAAAAAACAGCAATATAGAGGAAGGTATGAGAGCTGCGCGAAAACAGTGATATAGGGGAAGCAATGGGAGGGGCGCGAAAGCACAGCAATATAGGGGAAGCTCTGAGACGTGCATGAAAACACAGCTATATAGGGGAAGCTATGGGAGGTGTGCGAAAACACAGCATTACAGCAGAAGGTATGAGATGTGTGCGAAAACACAGGAATACATGGAAAACTATGGGAGGTGCGTGAAAAAACAGCGATATACGGGAAGGTATGCGAGGTGCACAAAAACACAGCAATGTAGGGGAAGCTATGGGATGTGCATGAAAACACATCGATATACGGGAAGCTACAAGAGGTGCGCGAAAACACGGTGATATAGTGGAAGTTATGAGAGGTGCACGAAAACACATCGATATTGGGGAAGCTATGATAGGTGCGTGAAAACACATCGATATACTTGAAGGTATGAGAGGTGCGCGAAAACACAGCGACATAGGGGAAGTTATGAGAAGTGCGAAAAAGCATGGTAATGAGAAATGTATGAGAGGTGCGCGAAAATACGGTTATATAGGGAAATCTATGAGAGGTGTCCGAAAACACAGCGATATAGGGGTATTTACTGCAAGTGTGTGAAAACACAGTGATATAGGGGAAGGAATGAGAGGTGTGCGAAAACACGACGGTATAGAAGAAGGTATGAGAGATGAGCGAAAACTTAGCTAAAAACGGGAAGGTATGAGATGTGCGCGAGAATACTGCGATATAGGCAAAGCTATGAGAGGTGAGCAAAAACACAGAGATATAGGGGAAACTATGAGAGTTGCGTAAAAACACAGTGATATAGGGGAAGCTATGGGAGATGTGCAAAAACTCAGCGATAAGGGGAAGTTATGGGAGGTGCGCGAAAATACAGCGATTTAGAGAGGGAGGCGAAAACACAGCGATATAGGGGAAGGTATAAGAGGTGCGCGATAACACCGCGATATAGAGGAAACTATGAGAGGTGCGCAAAAACACGGTGTTGTGGGGGAATGTTTGAGTGGTGAGCGAAAACACAGCAACATAAGGGAAGTTATTAGACGTGCGCGAATACACAGCGATATAGTGGAAGCTATGGGAGGTGTATGAAAACATGTCGATACAGGAGAACATATGAGAGGTGCACGAAAACACATCGATATGGGGAAGCTACGAGAAGTGCGCGAAAGCACAGCGATTTAGTGGAACGTATGAGAGGTGGCGAAATCATAGAGAATTTGGAAAAGTTATGAGAGGTAGTGTAAACACAACGCTATAGGGGAATATATGAGAGGTGCGCAAAAACATGGCGATATAGGGAAATATATGGGAGGTGTCCGAAAACACAGTGATATAGGGTTATTTATGGCAGGTGCGCGAAAACACAGCGATATAGGGGAAAGTATGAGAGGTGCGCAAAAACACGGTGATGTAGGGCAATGTATGAGAGGTGAGCGAAAACACAGCAATATCGTGGAAGCTATGGGAGGTTCATGAAATCACGGCGATATAGGAGAAGATATGAGAGGTGCGCGAAAACATGGTGATATAGGGGAAACTACGAGAGGTGCGCGAAATCACAGCAATATACGGGAATGTATGAGGGTTGCACGAAAACACAGTGATATAGGAGAAGCAATGGGAGGTGCGCAAAAATACGGCGATATACGTGAAGGAATGAGAGGTGTGTGAAACTGGTCGATACAGGGAAAACGATGAGAGGTGGGCGAAAACATGGTGATGTAGGAGAAGGTATGAGAGATGAGCGAAAACTCAGCGAAAAAGAGGAAAGTATGAGAGGTGCACGATAACACCGCGATATAGGGAAAGGTATGAGAGGTGCGCAAAAACACGGTGATGTAGGGGAATGTATGAGAGGTGAGCGAAAACACAGCAACATAAGGGAAGTTATTAGACGTGCGCGAGAACACAGCGATGTAGGGGAAGGTATGAGAGGTGCGCGGAAACACACTCGATATGGGGAAGCTACGAGAGGTGCGTGAAAACACAGCGATATAGTGGAATGTATGAGAGGTGCGTGTAAACACAGCACTATAGGGGAATATATGAGAGGTGCGCAAAAACACGGTGATATAGGGAAATCTATGGGAGGTTCCGAAAACACAGCGATATAGGGGTATTTATGGCAGGTGTGCAAAAACACAGCGATATAGGGGAAGGTATGAGCAGTGCGCAAAGACACGGTGATGTAGGGGAATGTATGAGAGGTGCGCGAATACACAGCGATGTAGGGGAGGCTATGCCAGGTGTATGAAAACAAGGCGATATAGGGGATGGTATGAGATCTGCACGAAAACACAGTGATATAGGGGAAGCTATGGGAGGTGAGCGAAAACACGGTGATATACATCAAAGAATGAGAGGTGTGTAAAAACACGTTGATATAGGGGAAGCGATGAGAGGTCAGCGAAAACACAGCAATATAAGGGAAGTTATTAGATGTGCGCGATAACACATCGATATAGGGGTAGGTATGAGAGGTGTGCGGAAACACACTCGATATGGGGAAGCTAGGAGAGGTGCACGAAAACAGCAATATAGTGGAATGTATGAGAGGTGGAGAAAACTCAGAGATTCTGGGAAAGCTATGAGAAGTGCATGTAAACACAGCGCTATAGAGGTGCGAAAAAATACGGTGATATAGGGAAATCTATGGGAGGTGTCTGTAAACACAGCGATGTAGAGGTATTTATGGCAGGTGCGTGAAAACACAGCGATATAGCGGAAGGTATGAGCAGTGCTCAAATACACGGTGATGTAGGGGAATGTATGAGAGGTGAGCGAAAACACAGCAATATAAGGGAAGTTATTAGACGTGCACGAAAACACAGCGATACAGGGGAAGATATGAGAGGTGCGCAAAAACATGGTGATGTAGGGGAATGTATGAGAGGGGAGCGAAAACACAGCGATATAAGAAAAGTTATGGGACGTGCGTGAAAACACAGCAATATCGTGGAAGCTATGGGAGGTTCATGAAATCACGGCGATATAGGAGAAGATAAGAAAGGTGCGCGAAAGCACAGAGATATACGGGAAGCTATGAGAGGTGCGCGAGAACATGGTGATATAGGGGAAACTATGAGAGGTGCGCAAAAACACAGCAATGTACAGGAAGGTATGAGAGTTGCGCGACAACACTGCAATATAGGCAAAGTTATGAGAGGTGAGCAAAAACACAGCAATTTAGGGGAAAGTATGGGAGGTGCGCCAAACGCAGCGATATAGGGGAAGCTATTGGAGGTGCGCAAAAACACAGCGATATAGGGGAAGCTATGAGAGGTGTGTGAAAACACAGCGATATAAGGGAAGCTATGGGAGGTGTGCAAAATCTCAGCGATAAGGGGAAGGTATGGGAGGTGTGCGAAAACACAAAGCTATAGGGGAATGTATGAGAGGTGTTCGAAAAACGGCACTATAGGGGAATATATGAGAGGTGCGCGAAAACACAACGATATGGGGAAGCTATGGGAGGTGCACGAAAACACAGCAATATAGGGGAAGATATGAGAGCTGCGCGAAAACAGTGATATAGGGGAAGCAATGGGAGGTGCGCGAAACTATGGCGATATACGTGAAGGAATTAGAGGCGTGTGAAAACACATCGATATAGGGAAGGCAAGAGAGATGGGCAAAAACACGGTGGTGTTGGAGAAGGTATGAGAGATGAGCGAAAACTCAGCTAAAAAGGGGAAGGTACGAGATGTGCGTGCCAACACTGCGATATAGGCAAAGATATGAGAGGTGTGCAAAAACACAGCGATATAGGGGAAAGTATGGGAGGTGTGCCAAACACAGCGATATAGGGGAAGCTATTGGAGGTGCGCGAAAACACAGCGATATAGGGGACGGTATGCAAGGTGCGTGAAAACACAGTGATATAGGGGAAGGTTTGACAGGTACGCAAAATCACAACGATATAGGGGAAGCTAGGGGAGGTGCGCGAAAACACAGCAATATAGGGGAAGCTCTGAGACATGCGCGAAAACACAGCTATATAGGGGAAGCTATGGGAGGTGTGCGAAAACACAGCAATACAGCAGAAGGTATGAGATGTGTGCGAAAATACAGGAATACATGGAAAACTATGGGAGGTGCGTGAAAAATCAGCGATATACAGGAAGGTATGCGAGGTGCACAAAAACACAGCAATGTAGGGGAAGCTATGGGATGTGCATGAAAACACATCGATATACGGGAGCTACGAGAGGTGCGCGAAAACACAGTGATATAGTGTATGTTATGAGAGGTGCGCGAAAACACATCGATATTGGGGAAGCTATGATAGGTGCGTGAAAACACATTGATATACTTGAAGGTATGAGAGGTGCGCGAAAACACAACGATGTAGGGGAAGCAATGGGAGATGTGCGAAAACACAGCGACATAGGGGAAGTTATGAGAAGTGCGAAAAAGCATGGTGATGAGAAATGTATGAGAGGTGCGCGAAAATACGGTTATATAGGGAAATCTATGAGAGGTGTCCGAAAACACAGCGAGATAGGGGTATTTATTGCAAGTGTGTGAAAACACAGTGATATAGGGGAAGGAATGAGAGGTGTGTGAAAACACGGCGGTATAGAAGAAGGTATGAGAGATGAGCGAAAACTTAGCTAAAAACGGGAAGGTATGAGATGTGCGCGAGAATACTGCGATATAGGCAAAGCTATGAGAGGTGAGCAAAAACACAGCGATATATGGGAAGCTATGGGAGGTGCGTGAAAACACAGCGATATAGGGGAAACTATGAGAGTTGCGTGAAAACACAGTGATATAGGGGAAGCTATGGGAGTTGTGCAAAAACTCAGCGATAAATGGAAGTTATGGGAGGTGCGCGAAAATACAGCGATTTAGAGAGGGAGGTGAAAACACAGCGATATAGGGGAAGGTATAAGAGGTGCGCGATAACACCGCGATATAGGGGAAGCTATGAGAGGTGCGCAAAAACACGGTGATGTAGGGGAATGTTTGAGTGGTGAGCGAAAACACAGCAACATAAGGGAAGTTATTAGGCATGCGTGAATACACAGCGATATAGTGGAAGCTATGGGAGGTGCATGAAAACATGTCGATACAGGAGAACATATGAGAGGTGCGCGAAAACACATCGATATGGGGAAGCTACGAGAAGTGCGCGAAAACACAGCGATTTAGTGGAACGTATGAGAGGTGGCGAAATCACAGAGAATTTGGGAAAGTTATGAGAGGCAGTGTAAACACAACGCTATAGGGGAATATATGAGAGGTGTCCGAAAACACAGTGATATAGGGTTATTTATGGCAGGTGCGCGAAAACACAGCGATATAGGGGAAGGTATGAGAGGTGCGCAAAAACATGGTGATGTAGGGTAATGTATGAGAGGTGAGCGAAAACACAGCAATATAAGAAAAGTTATGGGATGTGTGCGAAAACACAGCAATATCGTGGAAGCTATGGGAGGTTCATGAAATCACGGCGATACAGGAGAAGATATGAGAGGTGCACGAAAACATGGTGATATAGGGGAAACTATGAGAGGTGCGCGAAATCACAGCAATATACGGGAATGTATGAGGGTTGCGTGAAAACACAGTGATATAGGAGAAGCAATGGGAGGTGCGCAAAAATACGGCGATATACGTGAAGGAATGAGAGGTGTGTGAAACTGGTCGATACAGGGAAAGCGATGAGAGGTGGGCGAAAACATGGTGATGTAGGAGAAGGTATGAGAGATGAGCAAAAACTCAGCTAAAAAGAGGAAGGTATGAGATGTGCACGACAACACTGCGATATAGGCAAAGCTATGAGAGGTGAGCAAAAACACAGCGATATAGGGGAAAGTATGGGAGGTGCGCCAAACACAGCGATATAGGGGAAACTATTGGAGGTGCGCGAAAACACAACGATATAGGGGAAGCTATGGGAGGTGTGCAAAATCTCAGCGATAAGGGGAAGGTATGGGAGGTGCGCGAAAACACAGACCTATAGGGGAATATATGAGAGGTGTGCGAAAACACAGCAATATGGGGAAGCTATGGAAGGTGCACGAAAAAACAGCAATATAGAGGAAGGTATGAGAGCTGCGCGAAAACAGTGATATAGGGGAAGCAATGGGAGGGGCGCGAAAGCACAGCAATATAGGGGAAGCTCTGAGACGTGCATGAAAACACAGCTATATAGGGGAAGCTATGGGAGGTGTGCGAAAACACAGCATTACAGCAGAAGGTATGAGATGTGTGCGAAAACACAGGAATACATGGAAAACTATGGGAGGTGCGTGAAAAAACAGCGATATACGGGAAGGTATGCGAGGTGCACAAAAACACAGCAATGTAGGGGAAGCTATGGGATGTGCATGAAAACACATCGATATACGGGAAGCTACAAGAGGTGCGCGAAAACACGGTGATATAGTGGAAGTTATGAGAGGTGCACGAAAACACATCGATATTGGGGAAGCTATGATAGGTGCGTGAAAACACATCGATATACTTGAAGGTATGAGAGGTGCGCGAAAACACAGCGACATAGGGGAAGTTATGAGAAGTGCGAAAAAGCATGGTAATGAGAAATGTATGAGAGGTGCGCGAAAATACGGTTATATAGGGAAATCTATGAGAGGTGTCCGAAAACACAGCGATATAGGGGTATTTACTGCAAGTGTGTGAAAACACAGTGATATAGGGGAAGGAATGAGAGGTGTGCGAAAACACGACGGTATAGAAGAAGGTATGAGAGATGAGCGAAAACTTAGCTAAAAACGGGAAGGTATGAGATGTGCGCGAGAATACTGCGATATAGGCAAAGCTATGAGAGGTGAGCAAAAACACAGAGATATAGGGGAAACTATGAGAGTTGCGTAAAAACACAGTGATATAGGGGAAGCTATGGGAGATGTGCAAAAACTCAGCGATAAGGGGAAGTTATGGGAGGTGCGCGAAAATACAGCGATTTAGAGAGGGAGGCGAAAACACAGCGATATAGGGGAAGGTATAAGAGGTGCGCGATAACACCGCGATATAGAGGAAACTATGAGAGGTGCGCAAAAACACGGTGTTGTGGGGGAATGTTTGAGTGGTGAGCGAAAACACAGCAACATAAGGGAAGTTATTAGACGTGCGCGAATACACAGCGATATAGTGGAAGCTATGGGAGGTGTATGAAAACATGTCGATACAGGAGAACATATGAGAGGTGCACGAAAACACATCGATATGGGGAAGCTACGAGAAGTGCGCGAAAGCACAGCGATTTAGTGGAACGTATGAGAGGTGGCGAAATCATAGAGAATTTGGAAAAGTTATGAGAGGTAGTGTAAACACAACGCTATAGGGGAATATATGAGAGGTGCGCAAAAACATGGCGATATAGGGAAATATATGGGAGGTGTCCGAAAACACAGTGATATAGGGTTATTTATGGCAGGTGCGCGAAAACACAGCGATATAGGGGAAAGTATGAGAGGTGCGCAAAAACACGGTGATGTAGGGCAATGTATGAGAGGTGAGCGAAAACACAGCAATATCGTGGAAGCTATGGGAGGTTCATGAAATCACGGCGATATAGGAGAAGATATGAGAGGTGCGCGAAAACATGGTGATATAGGGGAAACTACGAGAGGTGCGCGAAATCACAGCAATATACGGGAATGTATGAGGGTTGCACGAAAACACAGTGATATAGGAGAAGCAATGGGAGGTGCGCAAAAATACGGCGATATACGTGAAGGAATGAGAGGTGTGTGAAACTGGTCGATACAGGGAAAACGATGAGAGGTGGGCGAAAACATGGTGATGTAGGAGAAGGTATGAGAGATGAGCGAAAACTCAGCGAAAAAGAGGAAAGTATGAGAGGTGCACGATAACACCGCGATATAGGGAAAGGTATGAGAGGTGCGCAAAAACACGGTGATGTAGGGGAATGTATGAGAGGTGAGCGAAAACACAGCAACATAAGGGAAGTTATTAGACGTGCGCGAGAACACAGCGATGTAGGGGAAGGTATGAGAGGTGCGCGGAAACACACTCGATATGGGGAAGCTACGAGAGGTGCGTGAAAACACAGCGATATAGTGGAATGTATGAGAGGTGCGTGTAAACACAGCACTATAGGGGAATATATGAGAGGTGCGCAAAAACACGGTGATATAGGGAAATCTATGGGAGGTTCCGAAAACACAGCGATATAGGGGTATTTATGGCAGGTGTGCAAAAACACAGCGATATAGGGGAAGGTATGAGCAGTGCGCAAAGACACGGTGATGTAGGGGAATGTATGAGAGGTGCGCGAATACACAGCGATGTAGGGGAGGCTATGCCAGGTGTATGAAAACAAGGCGATATAGGGGATGGTATGAGATCTGCACGAAAACACAGTGATATAGGGGAAGCTATGGGAGGTGAGCGAAAACACGGTGATATACATCAAAGAATGAGAGGTGTGTAAAAACACGTTGATATAGGGGAAGCGATGAGAGGTCAGCGAAAACACAGCAATATAAGGGAAGTTATTAGATGTGCGCGATAACACATCGATATAGGGGTAGGTATGAGAGGTGTGCGGAAACACACTCGATATGGGGAAGCTAGGAGAGGTGCACGAAAACAGCAATATAGTGGAATGTATGAGAGGTGGAGAAAACTCAGAGATTTTGGGAAAGCTATGAGAAGTGCATGTAAACACAGCGCTATAGAGGTGCGAAAAAATACGGTGATATAGGGAAATCTATGGGAGGTGTCTGTAAACACAGCGATGTAGAGGTATTTATGGCAGGTGCGTGAAAACACAGCGATATAGCGGAAGGTATGAGCAGTGCTCAAATACACGGTGATGTAGGGGAATGTATGAGAGGTGAGCGAAAACACAGCAATATAAGGGAAGTTATTAGACGTGCACGAAAACACAGCGATACAGGGGAAGATATGAGAGGTGCGCAAAAACATGGTGATGTAGGGGAATGTATGAGAGGGGAGCGAAAACACAGCGATATAAGAAAAGTTATGGGACGTGCGTGAAAACACAGCAATATCGTGGAAGCTATGGGAGGTTCATGAAATCACGGCGATATAGGAGAAGATAAGAAAGGTGCGCGAAAGCACAGAGATATACGGGAAGCTATGAGAGGTGCGCGAGAACATGGTGATATAGGGGAAACTATGAGAGGTGCGCAAAAACACAGCAATGTACAGGAAGGTATGAGAGTTGCGCGACAACACTGCAATATAGGCAAAGTTATGAGAGGTGAGCAAAAACACAGCAATTTAGGGGAAAGTATGGGAGGTGCGCCAAACGCAGCGATATAGGGGAAGCTATTGGAGGTGCGCAAAAACACAGCGATATAGGGGAAGCTATGAGAGGTGTGTGAAAACACAGCGATATAAGGGAAGCTATGGGAGGTGTGCAAAATCTCAGCGATAAGGGGAAGGTATGGGAGGTGTGCGAAAACACAAAGCTATAGGGGAATGTATGAGAGGTGTTCGAAAAACGGCACTATAGGGGAATATATGAGAGGTGCGCGAAAACACAACGATATGGGGAAGCTATGGGAGGTGCACGAAAACACAGCAATATAGGGGAAGATATGAGAGCTGCGCGAAAACAGTGATATAGGGGAAGCAATGGGAGGTGCGCGAAACTATGGCGATATACGTGAAGGAATTAGAGGCGTGTGAAAACACATCGATATAGGGAAGGCAAGAGAGATGGGCAAAAACACGGTGGTGTTGGAGAAGGTATGAGAGATGAGCGAAAACTCAGCTAAAAAGGGGAAGGTACGAGATGTGCGTGCCAACACTGCGATATAGGCAAAGATATGAGAGGTGTGCAAAAACACAGCGATATAGGGGAAAGTATGGGAGGTGTGCCAAACACAGCGATATAGGGGAAGCTATTGGAGGTGCGCGAAAACACAGCGATATAGGGGACGGTATGCAAGGTGCGTGAAAACACAGTGATATAGGGGAAGGTTTGACAGGTACGCAAAATCACAACGATATAGGGGAAGCTAGGGGAGGTGCGCGAAAACACAGCAATATAGGGGAAGCTCTGAGACATGCGCGAAAACACAGCTATATAGGGGAAGCTATGGGAGGTGTGCGAAAACACAGCAATACAGCAGAAGGTATGAGATGTGTGCGAAAATACAGGAATACATGGAAAACTATGGGAGGTGCGTGAAAAATCAGCGATATACAGGAAGGTATGCGAGGTGCACAAAAACACAGCAATGTAGGGGAAGCTATGGGATGTGCATGAAAACACATCGATATACGGGAGCTACGAGAGGTGCGCGAAAACACAGTGATATAGTGTATGTTATGAGAGGTGCGCGAAAACACATCGATATTGGGGAAGCTATGATAGGTGCGTGAAAACACATTGATATACTTGAAGGTATGAGAGGTGCGCGAAAACACAACGATGTAGGGGAAGCAATGGGAGATGTGCGAAAACACAGCGACATAGGGGAAGTTATGAGAAGTGCGAAAAAGCATGGTGATGAGAAATGTATGAGAGGTGCGCGAAAATACGGTTATATAGGGAAATCTATGAGAGGTGTCCGAAAACACAGCGAGATAGGGGTATTTATTGCAAGTGTGTGAAAACACAGTGATATAGGGGAAGGAATGAGAGGTGTGTGAAAACACGGCGGTATAGAAGAAGGTATGAGAGATGAGCGAAAACTTAGCTAAAAACGGGAAGGTATGAGATGTGCGCGAGAATACTGCGATATAGGCAAAGCTATGAGAGGTGAGCAAAAACACAGCGATATATGGGAAGCTATGGGAGGTGCGTGAAAACACAGCGATATAGGGGAAACTATGAGAGTTGCGTGAAAACACAGTGATATAGGGGAAGCTATGGGAGTTGTGCAAAAACTCAGCGATAAATGGAAGTTATGGGAGGTGCGCGAAAATACAGCGATTTAGAGAGGGAGGTGAAAACACAGCGATATAGGGGAAGGTATAAGAGGTGCGCGATAACACCGCGATATAGGGGAAGCTATGAGAGGTGCGCAAAAACACGGTGATGTAGGGGAATGTTTGAGTGGTGAGCGAAAACACAGCAACATAAGGGAAGTTATTAGGCATGCGTGAATACACAGCGATATAGTGGAAGCTATGGGAGGTGCATGAAAACATGTCGATACAGGAGAACATATGAGAGGTGCGCGAAAACACATCGATATGGGGAAGCTACGAGAAGTGCGCGAAAACACAGCGATTTAGTGGAACGTATGAGAGGTGGCGAAATCACAGAGAATTTGGGAAAGTTATGAGAGGCAGTGTAAACACAACGCTATAGGGGAATATATGAGAGGTGTCCGAAAACACAGTGATATAGGGTTATTTATGGCAGGTGCGCGAAAACACAGCGATATAGGGGAAAGTATGAGAGGTGCGCAAAAACATGGTGATGTAGGGTAATGTATGAGAGGTGAGCGAAAACACAGCAATATAAGAAAAGTTATGGGATGTGTGCGAAAACACAGCAATATCGTGGAAGCTATGGGAGGTTCATGAAATCACGGCGATACAGGAGAAGATATGAGAGGTGCACGAAAACATGGTGATATAGGGGAAACTATGAGAGGTGCGCGAAATCACAGCAATATACGGGAATGTATGAGGGTTGCGTGAAAACACAGTGATATAGGAGAAGCAATGGGAGGTGCGCAAAAATACGGCGATATACGTGAAGGAATGAGAGGTGTGTGAAACTGGTCGATACAGGGAAAGCGATGAGAGGTGGGCGAAAACATGGTGATGTAGGAGAAGGTATGAGAGATGAGCAAAAACTCAGCTAAAAAGAGGAAGGTATGAGATGTGCACGACAACACTGCGATATAGGCAAAGCTATGAGAGGTGAGCAAAAACACAGCGATATAGGGGAAAGTATGGGAGGTGCGCCAAACACAGCGATATAGGGGAAACTATTGGAGGTGCGCGAAAACACAACGATATAGGGGAAGCTATGGGAGGTGTGCAAAATCTCAGCGATAAGGGGAAGGTATGGGAGGTGCGCGAAAACACAGACCTATAGGGGAATATATGAGAGGTGTGCGAAAACACAGCAATATGGGGAAGCTATGGAAGGTGCACGAAAAAACAGCAATATAGAGGAAGGTATGAGAGCTGCTCGAAAACAGTGATATAGGGGAAGCAATGGGAGGTGCGCGAAAGCACAGCAATATAGGGGAAGCTCTGAGACGTGCATGAAAACACAGCTATATAGGGGAAGCTATGGGAGGTGTGCGAAAACACAGCATTACAGCAGAAGGTATGAGATGTGTGCGAAAACACAGGAATACATGGAAAACTATGGGAGGTGCGTGAAAAAACAGCGATATACGGGAAGGTATGCGAGGTGCACAAAAACACAGCAATGTAGGGGAAGCTATGGGATGTGCATGAAAACACATCGATATACGGGAAGCTACAAGAGGTGCGCGAAAACACGGTGATATAGTGGAAGTTATGAGAGGTGCGCGAAAACACATCGATATTGGGGAAGCTACGATAGGTGCGTGAAAACACATCGATATTCTTGAAGGCATGAGAGGTGCGCGAAAACACAACAATGTAGAGGAAGCAATGGGAGGTGCGCGAAAACACAGCGACATAGGGGAAGTTACGAGAGGTGAGTAAAAACACAGTGATGGGGAATGTATGAGAGGTGCGCGAAAACACGGTTATATAGGGAGATCTATGAGAGGTGTTCGGATACACAGCGATATCGGGGTATTTATTGCAGGTGTGCGAAAACACAGTGATATAGGGGAAGGAATGAGAGGTGCGTGAAAACACGGCGGTATAGAAGAAGGTATGAGAGATGAGTGAAAACTCAGCTAAAAAGGGGAAGGTATGAGATGTGTGTGAGAATACTGTGATATAGGCAAAGCTATGAGAGGTGAGCAAAAACACAGCGATATAGGGGAAGCTATGGGAGGTGCGCCAAACACAGCGATATAGGGGAAGGTATTGGAGGTGCACGAAAACACATCGATATGGGGAACCTACAAGAGGTGCGCGAAAACACAGCGATATAGTAGAATGTATGAGAGGTGGCGAAAACACAGAGATTTTGGGAAAGCTATGAGAGGTGCGTGAAAACACAGTGATATAGGGGAAGCTATGGGAGGTGTGCAAAAACTCAGCGATAAGGGGAAGTTATGGGAGGTGCGCGAAAATACAGTGATTTAGGGGAAGGTATGAGAGGGAGGCGAAAACACAGCGATACAGGGAAAGGTATAAGAGGTGCGCGATAACACCGCGATATAGGGGAAGCTATGAGAGGTGCCCAAAAACACGGTGATGTAGGGGCAAAGATGAGAGCTGAGCGAAAACACAGCAACATAAGGGAAGTTATTAGACGTGCGCGAAAACACAGCGATATAGTGGAAGCTATGGGAGGTGCATGAAAACACGTCGTTATAGGAGAAGATATGAGAGGTGCGCGAAAACAGTGATATAGGGGAAGCAATGGGAGGTGCGCGAAACTATGGCGATATACGTGAAGGAATTAGAGGCGTGTGAAAACACATCGATATAGGGAAGGCAAGAGAGATGGGCAAAAACACGGTGGTGTTGGAGAAGGTATGAGAGATGAGCGAAAACTCAGCTAAAAAGGGGAAGGTACGAGATGTGCGTGCCAACACTGCGATATAGGCAAAGATATGAGAGGTGTGCAAAAACACAGCGATATAGGGGAAAGTATGGGAGGTGTGCCAAACACAGCGATATAGGGGAAGCTATTGGAGGTGCGCGAAAACACAGCGATATAGGGGACGGTATGCAAGGTGCGTGAAAACACAGTGATATAGGGGAAGGTTTGACAGGTACGCAAAATCACAACGATATAGGGGAAGCTAGGGGAGGTGCGCGAAAACACAGCAATATAGGGGAAGCTCTGAGACATGCGCGAAAACACAGCTATATAGGGGAAGCTATGGGAGGTGTGCGAAAACACAGCAATACAGCAGAAGGTATGAGATGTGTGCGAAAATACAGGAATACATGGAAAACTATGGGAGGTGCGTGAAAAATCAGCGATATACAGGAAGGTATGCGAGGTGCACAAAAACACAGCAATGTAGGGGAAGCTATGGGATGTGCATGAAAACACATCGATATACGGGAAGCTACGAGAGGTGCGCGAAAACACAGTGATATAGTGTATGTTATGAGAGGTGCGCGAAAACACATCGATATTGGGGAAGCTATGATAGGTGCGTGAAAACACATTGATATACTTGAAGGTATGAGAGGTGCGCGAAAACACAACGATGCAGGGGAAGCAATGGGAGATGCGCGAAAACACAGCGACATAGGGGAAGTTATGAGAAGTGCGAAAAAGCATGGTGATGAGAAATGTATGAGAGGTGCGCGAAAATACGGTTATATAGGGAAATCTATGAGAGGTGTCCGAAAACACAGCGAGATAGGGGTATTTATTGCAAGTGTGTGAAAACACAGTGATATAGGGGAAGGAATGAGAGGTGTGTGAAAACACGGCGGTATAGAAGAAGGTATGAGAGATGAGCGAAAACTTAGCTAAAAACGGGAAGGTATGAGATGTGCACGAGAATACTGCGATATAGGCAAAGCTATGAGAGGTGAGCAAAAACACAGCGATATATGGGAAGCTATGGGAGGTGCGTGAAAACACAGCGATATAGGGGAAACTATGAGAGTTGCGTGAAAACACAGTGATATGGGGGAAGCTATGGGAGTTGTGCAAAAACTCAGCGATAAATGGAAGTTATGGGAGGTGCGCGAAAATACAGCGATTTAGAGAGGGAGGTGAAAACACAGCGATATAGGGGAAGGTATAAGAGGTGCGCGATAACACCGCGATATAGGGGAAGCTATGAGAGGTGCGCAAAAACACGGTGATGTAGGGGAATGTTTGAGTTGGTGAGCGAAAACACAGCAACATAAGGGAAGTTATTAGGCATGCGCGAATACACAGCGATATAGTGGAAGCTATGGGAGGTGCATGAAAACATGTCGATACAGGAGAACATATGAGAGGTGCGCGAAAACACATCGATATGGGGAAGCTACGAGAAGTGCGCGAAAACACAGCGATTTAGTGGAACGTATGAGAGGTGGCGAAATCACAGAGAATTTGGGAAAGTTATGAGAGGCAGTGTAAACACAACGCTATAGGGGAATATATGAGAGGTGTCCGAAAACACAGTGATATAGGGTTATTTATGGCAGGTGCGCGAAAACACAGCGATATAGGGGAAGGAATGAGAGGTGCGCAAAAACATGGTGATGTAGGGTAATGTATGAGAGGTGAGCGAAAACACAGCAATATAAGAAAAGTTATGGGATGTGTGCGAAAACACAGCAATATCGTGGAAGCTATGGGAGGTTCATGAAATCACGGCGATACAGGAGAAGATATGAGAGGTGCACGAAAACATGGTGATATAGGGGAAACTATGAGAGGTGCGCGAAATCACAGCAATATACGGGAATGTATGAGGGTTGCGTGAAAACACAGTGATATAGGAGAAGCGATGGGAGGTGCGCAAAAATACGGCGATATACATGAAGGAATGAGAGGTGTGTGAAACTGGTCGATACAGGGAAAGCGATGAGAGGTGGGCGAAAACATGGTGATGTAGGAGAAGGTATGAGAGATGAGCAAAAACTCAGCTAAAAAGAGGAAGGTATGAGATGTGCACGACAACACTGCGATATAGGCAAAGCTATGAGAGGTGAGCAAAAACACAGCGATATAGGGGAAAGTATGGGAGGTGCGCCAAACACAGCGATATAGGGGAAACTATTGGAGGTGCGTGAAAACACAGCGATATAGGGGAAGCTATGGGAGGTGTGCAAAATCTCAGCGATAAGGGGAAGGTATGGGAGGTGCGCGAAAACACAGACCTATAGGGGAATATATGAGAGGTGTGCGAAAACACAGCAATATGGGGAAGCTATGGAAGGTGCACGAAAACACAGCAATATAGAGGAAGGTATGAGAGCTGCGCGAAAACAGTGATATAGGGGAAGCAATGGGAGGTGCGCGAAAGCACAGCAATATAGGGGAAGCTCTGAGACGTGCATGAAAACACAGCTATATAGGGGAAGCTATGGGAGGTGTGCGAAAACACAGCATTACAGCAGAAGGTATGAGATGTGTGCGAAAACACAGGAATACATGGAAAACTATGGGAGGTGCGTGAAAAAACAGCGATATACGGGAAGGTATGCGAGGTGCACAAAAACACAGCAATGTAGGGGAAGCTATGGGATGTGCATGAAAACACATCGATATACGGGAAGCTACAAGAGGTGCGCGAAAACACGGTGATATAGTGGAAGTTATGAGAGGTGCGCGAAAACACATCGATATTGGGGAAGCTACGATAGGTGCGTGAAAACACATCGATATTCTTGAAGGCATGAGAGGTGCGCGAAAACACAACAATGTAGAGGAAGCAATGGGAGGTGCGCGAAAACACAGCGACATAGGGGAAGTTACGAGAGGTGCGTAAAAACACAGTGATGGGGAATGTATGAGAGGTGCGCGAAAACACGGTTATATAGGGAGATCTATGAGAGGTGTTCGGATACACAGCGATATCGGGGTATTTATTGCAGGTGTGCGAAAACACAGTGATATAGGGGAAGGAATGAGAGGTGCGTGAAAACACGGCGGTATAGAAGAAGGTATGAGAGATGAGTGAAAACTCAGCTAAAAAGGGGAAGGTATGAGATGTGTGTGAGAATACTGTGATATAGGCAAAGCTATGAGAGGTGAGCAAAAACACAGCGATATAGGGGAAGCTATGGGAGGTGCGCCAAACACAGCGATATAGGGGAAGGTATTGGAGGTGCACGAAAACACATCGATATGGGGAACCTACAAGAGGTGCGCGAAAACACAGCGATATAGTAGAATGTATGAGAGGTGGCGAAAACACAGAGATTTTGGGAAAGCTATGAGAGGTGCGTGAAAACACAGTGATATAGGGGAAGCTATGGGAGGTGTGCAAAAACTCAGCGATAAGGGGAAGTTATGGGAGGTGCGCGAAAATACAGTGATTTAGGGGAAGGTATGAGAGGGAGGCGAAAACACAGCGATACAGGGAAAGGTATAAGAGGTGCGCGATAACACCGCGATATAGGGGAAGCTATGAGAGGTGCCCAAAAACACGGTGATGTAGGGGCAAAGATGAGAGCTGAGCGAAAACACAGCAACATAAGGGAAGTTATTAGACGTGCGCGAAAACACAGCGATATAGTGGAAGCTATGGGAGGTGCATGAAAACACGTCGTTATAGGAGAAGATATGAGAGGTGCGCGAAAACACATCGATATGGGGAACCTACGAGAGGTGCGCAAAAACATAGCGATATAGTGGAATGTTTGAGAGGTGGCGAAATCACAGAGATTTCGGGAAAGCTATGAGAGGTGCGTGTAAACACAGCGCTATAGGGGAATATATGAGAGGTGCGCAAAAACACGGCGATATAGGGAAATCTATGGGAGGTGTCCGAAAACACAGCAATATAGGGTTATTTATGGCAGGTGTGGGAAAATATAGCGATATAGGGGAAGGTATGAGAGGTGCGCAAGAACACGGTGATGTAGGGTAATGTATGAGAGATGAGCGAAAACACAGCAATATAAGAAAAGTTATGGGATGTGCGTGAAAACACAGCAATATCGTGGAAGCTATGGGAGGTTCATGAAAACACGGCGATATTGGAGAAGATATGAGAGGTGCGCGAAAGCACAGATATATAGGGGAAGCTATGAGAGGTGCACGAAAACATGGTGACATAGGGGAAACTATGAGAGGTGCGCGAAAACACAGCAATATACGGGAAGGTATGAGAGTTGCGCGAAAACGCAGTGATATAGGAGAAGCAATGGGAGGTGCGCAAAAATACGATGATATACGTGAAGGAATGAGAGGTGTGTGAAACTGGTCGATACAGGGAGAGCGATGAGAGGTGGGCGAAAACATGGTGATGTAGGAGAAGGTATGAGAGATGAGCAAAAACTCAGCTAAAAAGGGGAAAGTATGAGATGTGCGCGACAACACTGCGATATAGGCAAAGTTATAAGAGGTGAGCAAAAACACAGCGATATAGGGGAAAGTATGGGAGGTGTGCCAAACACAGCGATATAGGGGAAGCTATTGGAGGTGCACGAAAACACAGCGATATAGGGGAAGCTATGAGGGGTGCGTGAAAACACAGCGATATAGGGGAAGCTATGGGAGGAGTGCAAAATCTCATCGATAAGGGGAAGGTATGGGAGGTGTGCAAAAACACAGAGCTATAGGGGAATGTATGAGAGGTGTTCAAGAAAACAGCGCTATAGGGGAATATATGAGAGGTGCGCGAAAACAGCAATATGGGGAAGCTATGGGAGGTGCACGAAAACACAGCAATATAGGGGAAGATATGAGAGCTGCGCGAAAACAGTGTTATAGGGGAAGCAATGGGAGGTGCGCGGAAATACGGCGATATACATGAAGGAATTAGAGGCGTGTGAAAACACGTCGATACAGGGAAGGCAATGAGAGGTGGGGTAAAACACGGTGATGTAGGAGAAGGTATGAGAGATGAGCAAAAACTGAGCTTAAAAGGGGAAGGTATGAGATGTGCGTGCCAACACTGCGATATAGGCAAAGCTATGAGAGGTGAGCAAAAGTACAGCGATATAGGGGAAAGTCTGGGAGGTGTGCCAAACACAGCGATATAGGGGAAGGTATTGGAGGTGCGCAAAAATGCAGCGATATAGGGGACAGTATGCAAGGTGCATGAAAACACAATGATATAGGGGAAGGTTTGACAGGTATGCAAAATCACAACGATATAGGGGAAGCTAGGGGAGGTGTGCGAAAACACAGCAATAAAGGGGAAGCTCTGAGACGTGCGCGAAAACACAGCTATATAGGGGAAGCTATGGGAGGTGTGTGAAAACACAGCAATGTAAGGGAAGCTATGGGATGCGCATGAAAACACATCGATATACGGGAAGCTACGAGAGGTGCGCGAAAACACAGTGATATAGTGGAAGTTATGAGAGGTGCGCGAAAACACATCGATATTGGGGAAGCTACAATAGGTGCGTGAAAACACATCGATATACTTGAAGATATGAGAGGTGCGCGAAAACACAACAATGTAGGGGAAGCAATGGGAGGTGCGCGACAACACAGCGACATAGGGGAAGTTATGAGAGGTGCGCAAAAACACGGTGATGGGGAATGTATGAGAGCTGCACGAAAACACGGTTATATAGGGAAATCTATGAGAGGTGTCCGAAAACACAGCGATATCGGGGTATTTATTGCAGGTGTGCGAAAACACAGTGATATAGGGAAAGGAATGAGAGGTGCGCGAAAACACGGCGGTATAGAAGAAGGTATGAGAGATGAGCGCAAACTCAGCTAAAAAGGGGAAGGTATGAGATGTCCGCGAGAATACTGCGATATAGGCAAAGCTGTGAGAGGTGAGCAAAAACACAGCGATATATAGGAAGCTATGGGAGGTGCGTGAAAACACAGCGATATAGGGGAAGCTATGAGAGGCGCGTGAAAACACAGGGATATAGGGGAATCTATAAGAAGTGCGTGTTAACTCAGCGATATAGGGGAAGTTATGAGAGGTGCGCGAAAACACATCCATGTAGTTGAAGCAATGTGAGGTGCGCGAAAACACAGCAAAATAGGGGAAGGTACGAGAGGCCGATGAAAACACAGCGATATATGGGAAGCTCTGGGACATGCAGGTACAGCAGGCGGTGAAAAAGGCGAATGGTATGCTGGCATTTATAGCGAGAGGATTCAAGTACAGGAGCAGGGAGGTACTACTGCAGTTGTACAAGGCCTTGGTGAGACCACACCTGGAGTATTGTGTGCAGTTTTGGTCCCCTAATCTGAGGAAAGACATCCTTGCCATGGAGGGAGTACAAAGAAGGTTCACCAGATTGATTCCTGGGATGGCAGGACTTTCATATGAAGAAAGACTGGATGAACAGAGCTTGTACTCGTTGGAATTTAGAAGATTGAGGGGGGATCTGATTGAAACGTATAAGATCTTAAAGGGATTGGACAGGCTAGATGCAGAAAGATTGTTCCCGATGTTGGGGAAGTCCAGAACGAGGGGCCACAGTTTGAGGATAGAGGGGAAGCCTTTTAGGACTGAGATTAGGAAAAACTTCTTCACACAGAGAGTGGTGAATCTGTGGAATTCTCTGCCACAGGAAACAGTTGAGGCCAGTTCATTGGCTATATTTAAGAGGGAGTTAGATATGGCCCTTGTGGCTACGGGGGTCAGGAGGTATGGAGGGAAGGCTGGGGCGGAGTTCTGAGTTGGATGATCAGCCTGATCATAATAAATGGCAGTGCAGGCTCGAAGGGCCGAATGGCCTACTCCTGCACCTATTTCCTATGTTTTCTATGCGTGAAAACATGACGATACAGGGGAAGCTACGAGAGGAGCGGCAAAACACAGCAATTTAGTGGAATGTATGAGAGGTGCGCGAAAACACAGAGATTTTGGGAAAGCTATGAGAGGTGCGCGAAAACACGGCGATATAGGGGAAGCTATGGGAGGTGCACGAAAACACAATGATTTATGTGAAGGTATGAGAGGGAAGCGAAAACTCAGCGATAGAGAGGAAGCTGCGGGAGGTGCGCGAAAACACAGCAAGATAGGGGAAGCAATGAGAGGTGTCCGAAAACACATCGATACAGCAGAAGGTATGAGATGTGCGCAGAAACACAGCAATATACGGGAAGCTATGGGAGGTGTGCGAAAACACAGCAATATATGGGAAGGTATGGGACATGCGCGAAAACACAGCGATATCGTTGAAGGTATGAGAGGTGCGCAAAAACACGGCGATGTGGGAGAATGTGTCAGAGGTGCGCAAAAACACAGCAATAGAGGGGAAGCTCTAAGAGGTGAGTGAAAACACAGCGATATAGGGGGAGCTATTGGAGGTGCACAAAACCAGGACGATATAAGAGAAGGCATGAGAGGTGCGAGAAAACACAGCGATATGGGGGAAGCGTGCGAGGTGCGTGAGAACATGGTGATATAGGAGAAGGTATGACAGGTGTGCAAAAACACAGCGATGTAGGGGAAGCTATGAGAAGTGCGCGAAAACACATTGATATGGGGAAGCTATGAGAGGTGCACCAAAACACAGCAATATAGTGGAATGTATGAGAGGTGCACGAGAACACAGAGATTTTGGGAAAGCTATGAGAGGTGCGCGAGAACACATCGATATGGGGAAGCTACGAGAGGTGCTTGAAAACACAGAGATTTTGGGAAAGCTATGAGAGGTGCGCGAAAACACAGCGCTATAGGGGAAGCTATGAGAGGTGCGCAAAATCACAGTGATTTATGTGAAGGTATGAGAGGGAAGCGAAAATACAGCAATATTGGGGAAGCTCAGACATGCACGAAACTACAGTGATATAGGGGAAGCAATGAGAGGTGTGCGAAAACACATCGATACAGCAGAAGGTATGAGATGTGCGCAAAAGCACAGCAATATAGAGGAAGGTATGGGACGTGTGCGAAAACACAGCGATGTAGGAGAATGTATCAGAGGTGCGCGAAAACACAGCGATACAGGGGAAGGTATGAGAGGTGCGCGATAACACCGCGATATAGGGGAAGGTATGAAAGGTGCGCAAAAGCACGGTCATGTAGGGGAATGTATGAGAGGTGAGCGAAAACACAGCAATATAAGGGAAGTTATGGGACGTGTGCGAAAACACAGTGATATAGTGGAAGCTATGGGAGGTGCATGAAAACACGGCGATCTAGGAGAAGATATGAGAGGTGCGCGAAAGCACAGAGATATAGGGGAAGCTTTGAGAGGTGCACAAAAACATGGCGATATAGGGGAAGCTATGAGAGGTGCGGGAAAACACAGCGATTTTGGGGAAGCTCTGAGAGGTGCGTGAAAATATCACAACATATGGGAAGCTATGAGAGGTGCGCAAAAAGACAGCGATGGAGGGGAATGTATGAGAGGTACGCGAAAACACGGCGATATAGGGGAAGTTATGAGAGCTGCGCGAAAACATGGCAATATAGTGGCAGCTATGAGAGGTGAGCAAAAACACAGTGATATAAGGGAATGTATGAGAAGTGCACGAAAACAGAGCGATATAGGGCAAGCTGTGAGAGGTGAGCAAAACACAGTGATATAGGGGAAGGTATGAGAGGTGCGCGAAAACACATCGATATACATGAAGGAATGAGAGATGTATGAAAACACGTCGATATATGGGAGGCTATGGAAGGTGCAGGAAAACAGAGTGATATAGGGGAAGGCATGAGCGGTGCGAGAAAACACAACGATTTATGTGAAGGTATGAGAGGGAAGCGAAAACACAGCGATAGAGGGGAAGCTATGGGATATGCGTGAAAACACAGAAATATATGGGA
>NW_027277420.1:0-28365 GCF_030028105.1 Mobula birostris | reverse complement strand
TGGAGCTTGGCCTGGGATCTTCGAGGCTTGGGTTCCTGGAGATTGGCTTGGGATCTTAGAGGCGTGGGTTTGTGGAGCTTGGCTTGGGATCTTCGAGGCTTGGGTTCTTGGAGCTTGGCTTGGGATCTTCGAGGCTTTGGTTCCTGGAGCTTGGCTTGGGATCTTCGAGGCTTGCGTTCCTGGAGCTTGGCTGGGGATCTTCGGGGCTTGGGTTCCTGGTGCTTGGCTTGGGATCTTCGAGGCTTGGGTTCCTGGAGCTTGGCCTGCGATCTTCGAGGCTTGGGTTCCTGGAGCTTGGCTTGGGATCCTGGAGCTTGGCTTGGGATCTTCGAGGCTTGGGTTCTTGGAGCTTGGCTTGGGATCTTCGAGGCTTTGGTTCCTGGAGCTTGGCTTGGAACCGTCAAGGCTTGGGTTCCTGGAGCTTGGCTTGGGATCTTCGAGACTTGGGTTCCTGGAGCTTGGCTTGGGATCTTTGAGGCTTGAGTTCCTGGAGCTTGGCTTGGGATCTTAGAGGCTTGGCTTGGGATCTTCGAGGCTTGGGTTCCTGGAGCTTGGCCTGGGATCTTCGAGGCTTGGGTTCCTGGAGCTTGGCTTGGGATCTTCAAGGCTTGGGTTCCTGGAGCTTGGCTTGGGATCTTCGAGGCTTCGGTTCCTGGAGCTTGGCTTGAGATCGACGATGCTTGAGATCCTGGAGCTTGGCTTGGGACCTTCGACCCTTAGGTTCGTGGAGCTTGGCATGGGATCTTCGAGGCTTGGCATCCTGGAGCTTGGCTTGGGATCTTCAAGGCTTGGGTTCGTGGAGCTTGGCTTGGGATCTTCGAGGCTTGGGTTCCTGGAGCTTGCCTTGGGATCTTTGATACTTGGGTTCCTGGAGCTTGGCTTGGGATCTTTGAGGCTTGGGATCCTGGAGCTTGGCTTGGGACCGTCAAGGCTTGGGTTCCTGGAGCTTGGCCTGGGATCTTCGAAGCTTGAGTTCCTGGAGCTTGGCTTCAGATCGTAGATGTTTGAGACACTAGAGCTTGGCTTGGGATCTTCGACCCTTAGGTTCGTGGAGCTTGGCATGGGATCTTCGAGGCTTGGCATCCTGGAGCTTGGCTTGGGATCTTCAAGGCTTGGGTTCGTGGAGCTTGGCTTGGGATCTTCGAGGCTTGGGTTCCTGGAGCTTGGCTTGGGATCTTCGAGGCTTGGGTTCCTGGAGCTTGGCTTGGTATCCTGGAGCTTGGCTTGGGATCTTCGAGGCTTGGGTTCCTGCAGCTTGGCCTGGGATCTTCGAGGCTTGGGTTCCTGGAGCTTGGCTTGGGATCTTCAAGGCTTGGGTTCCTGGAGCTTGGCTTGGGATCTTCGAGGCTTGGGTTCCTGGAGCTTGGCTTGAGATCGTCGATGCTTGAGATGCTGGAGCTTGGCTTGGGATCTTCGACCCTTAAGTTCGTGGAGCTTGGCATGGGATCTTCGAGGCTTGGCATCCTGGAGCTTGGCTTGGGATCTTCAAGGCTTGGGTTCGTTGAGTTGGCTTGGGATCTTCGAGGCTTGGGTTCCTCGAGCTTGCCTTGGGATCTTCGATACTTGGGTTCCTGGAGCTTGGCCTGGGATCTTCGAAGCTTGAGTTTCTGGAGCTTGGCTTGGGTTCTTCGAGGCTTGGGTTCCTGGAGCTTGGCTTGGGATCTTCGAGGCTTGGGTTACTGGAGCTTGGCTTGGGATCCTGGAGCTTGGCTTGGGATCTTCGAGTTTTGGGTTCCTGGAGCTTGGCTTGGGATCTTTGAGGCTTGGGTTCCTGGAGCTTGGCTTGGGACCATGAACTCTTGGGTTCCTGGAGCTTGGCTTGGGATCTTCGAGGCTTGGGTTCCAGGACCTTGGCTTGGCTTGGGATCTTCGAAGCTTGGGTTCCTGGAGCTTGGCTTGGGATCTTTGAGGTTTGGGTTCTTCCAGGCTTGGGCTCCTGGAGCTTGGCTTGGGATCTTCGTGGTTTGGGTTCCTGGAGCTTCGCTTGGGATCTTCGAGGCTTGGGTTCCCGGAGCTTGGTTTGGGATCTTCGACGCTTGCGTTCCTGGAGCTTGGCTGGGGATCTTCGGGGCTTGGGTTCCTGGTGCTTGGCTTGGGATCTTCGAGGCTTGGGTTCCAGGAGCTTGGCCTGCGATCTTCGAGGCTTGGGTTCCTGGAGCTTGGCTTGGGATCCTGGAGCTTGGCTTGGGATCTTCGAGGTTTGGTTTCCTGGAGCTTCGCTTGGGATCTTCGAGGCTTGGGTTCCTGGAGCTTGGTTTGGGATCTTCGAGGCTTGCGTTCCAGGAGCTTGGCTGGGGATCTTCGATACTTGGGTTCCTGGAGCTTGGCCTGGGATCTTCGAAGCTTGAGTTTCTGGAGCTTGGCTTGGGTTCTTCGAGGCTTGGGTTCCTGGAGCTTGGCTTGGGATCTTCGAGGCTTGGGTTACTTGAGCTTGGCTTGGGATCCTGGAGCTTGGCTTGGGATCTTCGAGTTTTGGGTTCCTGGAGCTTCGCATGGGATCTTCGAGGCTTGGGTTCCTGGAGCTTGGTTTGGGATCTTCGAGGCTTGCGTTCCTGGAGCTTGGCTGGGGTTCTTCGGGGCTTGGGTTCCTGGAGCTTGGATTGAGATCGTCGATGCTTGAGATCCTGGAGCTTGGTTTGGGATCTTCGAGGCTTAGGTTCGTGGAGCTTGGCATGGGATCTTCGAGGCTTGGCATCCTGGAGCTTGGATTGGGATCTTCAAGGCTTGGGTTCGTGGAGCTTGGCTTGGGATCTTCGAGGCTTGGGTTCCTGGACCTTGCCTTGGGATCTTCGATACTTGGGTTCCTGGAGCTTGGCTTGGGATCTTTGAGGCTTGGGATCCTGGAGCTTGGCTTGGGATTTTTGGGGCTTTGGTTCTTCCAGGCTTGGGTTCCTGGAGCTTGGCTTCGGATCTTCAAGGTTTGGGTTCCTGGAGCTTAGCTTGGGATCTTCGAGGCTTGGGTTCCTGGAGCTTGGCTTGGTATCTTCGATGCTTGGGTTCCTCGAGATTGGCCTGGGATCTTCGAGGCTTGGGTTCCTGGAGCTTGGCTTGGGATCTTTGAGGCTTGGGTTCCTGGAGCTTGGCTTGGGACCATGAACTCTTGGGTTCCTGGAGCTTGGCTTGGGATCTTCGAGGCTTGGGTTCCAGGACCTTGGCTTGGCTTGGGATCTTCGAAGCTTGGGTTCCTGGAGCTTGGCTTGGGATCTTCGAGGTTTGGGTTCCTGGAGCTTCGCTTGGGATCTTCGAGGCTTGGGTTCCTGGAGCTTGGTTTGGGATCTTCGAGGCTTGCGTTCCTGGAGCTTGGCTGGGGATCTTCGGGGCTTGGGTTCCTGGTGCTTGGCTTGGGATCTTCGAGGCTTGGGTTCCTGGAGGTTGGCCTGCGATCTTCGAGGCTTGGGTTCCTGGAGCTTGGCTTGGGATCCTGGAGCTTGGCTTGGGATCTTCGAGGTTTGGTTTCCTGGAGCTTCGCTTGGGATCTTCGAGGCTTGGGTTCCTGGAGCTTGGTTTGGGATCTTCGAGGCTTGCGTTCCAGGAGCTTGGCTGGGGATCTTCGGGGCTTGGGTTCCTGGAGCTTGGCTTGGGATCTTCGAGGCTTGGGTTCCTGGAGCTTGGCTTGGGATCCTGGAGCTTGGCTTGGGATCTTCGAGGCTTGGGTTCCTGCAGCTTGGCCTGGGATCTTCGAGGCTTGGGTTCCTGGAGCTTGGCTTGGGATCTTCAAGGCTTGGGTTCCTGGAGCTTGGCTTGGGATCTTCGAGGCTTGGGTTCCTGGAGCTTGGCTTGAGATCGTCGATGCTTGAGATGCTGGAGCTTGGCTTGGGATCTTCGACCCTTAAGTTCGTGGAGCTTGGCATGGGATCTTCGAGGCTTGGCATCCTGGAGCTTGGCTTGGGATCTTCAAGGCTTGGGTTCGTGGAGCTTGGCTTGGGATCTTCGAGGCTTGGGTTCCTCGAGCTTGCCTTGGGATCTTCGATACTTGGGTTCCTGGAGCTTGGCCTGGGATCTTCGAAGCTTGAGTTTCTGGAGCTTGGCTTGGGTTCTTCGAGGCTTGGGTTCCTGGAGCTTGGCTTGGGATCCTGGAGCTTGGCTTGGGATTTTCGTGGCTTGCGTTCCTGGAGCTTAGCTTGGGATCTTCGAGGCTTGGGTTCCTGGAGCTTGGCTTGGGACCATCAAGCCTTGGTTCCTGGAGCTTGGCTTGGGATCTTTGAGGCATGGGATCCTGGAGCTTGTCTTGGGATCTTCGAGGCTTGGGTTCGTGGAGCTCGGCTTGGGATCTTCGAGGCTTGGGTACCTGGAGCTTGCCTTGGGATCTTCGATACTTGGGTTCCATGGAGCTTTGCTTGGGATCTTTGAGGCTTGGGTTCCTGAAGCTTGGCCTGGGATCTTCGAAGCTTGAGTTTCTGGAGCTTGGCTTGGGATCTTCGAGGCTTGGGTTCCTGGAGCTTGGCTTGGGATTTTTGAGGCTTTGGTTCTTCCAGGCTTGGGTTCCTGGAGCTTGGCTTCGTATCTTCAAGGTTTGGGTTCCTGGAGCTTAGCTTGGGATCTTCGAGGCTTGGGTTCCTGGAGCTTGGCTTGGGATCTTCTAGGCTTGGGTTCCTGGAGCTTGGCCTGGGATCTTCGAGGCTTGGGTTCCTGGAGATTGGCTTGGGATCTTAGAGGCGTGGGTTTGTGGAGCTTGGCTTGGGATCTTCGAGGCTTGGGTTCTTGGAGCTTGGCTTGGGATCTTCGATGCTTTGGTTCCTGGAGCTTGGCTTGGAACCGTCAAGGCTTGGGTTCCTGGTGCTTGTCTTGGGATCTTCGAGGCTTGTGTTCCTGGAGCTTGGCTTGGGATCTTCGAGACTTGGGTTCCTGGAGCTTGGCTTGGGATCTTTGAGGCTTGAGTTCCTGGAGCTTGGCTTGGGATCTTGGAGGCTTGGGATCCTTTAGCTTGGCTTGCGATCTTCGAGGCTTCGGTTCATGGAGCTTTGCTTGGGATATTCGCGGCTTGGGTACCTGGACCTTGCCTTGGGATCTTCGATACATGGGTTCCTGGAGCTTGGCTTGGGATCTTTGAGGCTTGGGATCCTGGAGCTTGGCTTGGGACTGTCAAGGCTTGGGTTCCTGGAGCTTGGCCTGGGATCTTCGAAGCTTGAGTTTCTGGAGCTTGGCTTGGGATCGTCGAGGCTTGGGTTCCTGGAGCTTGGCTTGGGATTTTTGGGGCTTTGGTTCTTCCAGGCTTGGGTTCCTGGAGCTTGGCTTCGGATCTTCAAGGTTTGGGTTCCTGGAGCTTAGCTTGGGATCTTCGAGGCTTGGGTTCCTGGAGCTTGGATTGGTATCTTCGATGCTTGGGTTCCTGGAGCTTGGCCTGGGATCTTCGAGGCTTCGGTTCCTGGAGCTTGGCTTGGGATCTTTGAGGCTTGGGTTCCTGGAGCTTGGCTTGGGACCATGAAGTCTTGGGTTCCTGGAGCTTGGCTTGGGATCTTCGGGGCTTGGGTTCCAGGAACTTGGCTTGGCTTGGGATCTTCGAAGGTTGGGTCCCTGGAGCTTGGCTTGGGATCTTTGAGGCTTGGGTTCCTGCAGCTTGGCTTGGGATCTTCGAGGTTTGGGTTCCTGGAGCTTCACTTGGGATCTTCGAGGCTTGGGTTCCTGGAGCTTGGTTTGGGATCTTCGAGGCTTGCATTCCTGGAGCTTGGCTGGGGATCTTAGGGGCTTGGGTTCCTGGAGCTTGGCTTGGGATCTTCGAGGCTTGGGTTCCTGGAGCTTGGCCTGCGATCTTCGAGGCTTGGGTTCCTGGAGCTTGGCTTGGGATCCTGGAGCTGGGCTTGGGATCTTCGAGGTTTGGGTTCCTGGAGTTTCGCTTGGGATCTTCGAGGCTTGGGTTCCTGCAGCTTGGTTCTGGATCTTCCAGGCTTGCGTTCCTGGAGCTTGGCTGGGGATCTTCGGGGCTTGGGTTCCTGGAGCTTGGCTTGGGATCTTCGAGGCTTGGGTTCCTGGAGCTTGGCTTGGGATCCTGGAGCTTGGCTTGGGATCTTCGAGGCTTGGGTTCCTGGAGCTTGGCCTGGGATCTTCGAGGCTTGGGTTCCTGGAGCTTGGCTTGGGATCTTCAAGGCTTGGGTTCCTGGAGCTTGGCTTGGGATCTTCGAGGCTTCGGTTCCTGGAGCTTGGCTTGAGATCGTCGATGCTTGAGATCCTGGAGCTTGGCTTGGGATCTTCGACCCTTAGGTTCGTGGAGCTTGGCATGGGATCTTCGAGGCTTGGCATCCTGGAGCTTGGCTTGGGATCTTCAAGGCTTGGGTTCGTGGAGCTTGGCTTGGGATCTTCGAGGTTTGGGTTCCTGGAGCTTGCCTTGGGATCTTCGATACTTGGGTTCCTGGAGCTTGGCTTGGGATCTTTGAGGCTTGGGATCCTGGAGCTTGGCTTGGGACCGTCAAGGCTTGGGTTCCTGGAGCTTGGCCTGGGATCTTCGAAGCTTGAGTTTCTGGAGCTTGGCTTGGGTTCTTCGAGGCTTGGGTTCCTGGAGCTTGGCTTGGGATCCTGGAGCTTGGCTTGGGATCTTCGAGGCTTGGGTTCCTGGAGCTTGGCTTCAGATCGTAGATGCTTGAGATACTAGAGCTTGGCTTGGGATCTTCGACCCTTAGGTTCGTGGAGCTTGGCATGGGATCTTCGAGGCTTGGCATCCTGTAGCTTGGCTTGGGATCTTCAAGGCTTGGGTTCGTGGAGCTTGGCTTGGGATCTTCGAGGCTTGGGTTCCTGGAGCTTGCCTTGGGATCTTCGATACTTGGGTTCCTGGAGCTTGGCTTGGGTTCTTTGAGGCTTGGGATCCTGGAGCTTGCCTTGGGACCGTCAAGGCTTGGGTTCCTGGAGCTTGGCCTGGGATCTTCGAAGCTTGAGTTCCTGGAGCTTGGCTTGGGATCTTTGAGACTTGGGTCCCTGGAGCTTGATTTGGGAGCGTCAAGGCTTGGGTTCTTGGAGCTTGGCTTGGGATCTTCGAGGCTTGGGTTCCTGGAGCTTGGCCTGGGATCTTCGAGGCTTGGGTTCCTTGAGCTTGGCTTGGGATCTTTGAGGCTTGAGTTCCTGGAGCTTGGCTTGGGACCATGAAGCCTTGGGTTCCTGGAGCTTGGCTTGGGATCTTCGAGGCTTGGGTTCCAGGACCTTGGCTTGGCTTGGGATCTTCGAAGCTTGGGTTCCTGGAACTTGGCTTGGGATCTTTGAGGCTTGGGTTCTTCGAGGCTTGGGTTCCTGGAGCTTGGCTTGGGATCTTCAAGGTTTGGGTTCCTGGAACTTCGCTTGGGATCTTCGGGGCTTGGGTTCCTGGAGCTTGGTTTGAGATCTTCGAGTCTTGCGTTCCTGGAGCTTGGCTGGGGATCTTCGAGGCTTGGGTTCCTGGACCTTGGCTTGGGATCTTCGAAGCTTGGGTTACTGGAGCTTGGCTTGGGATCTTCGAGGTTTGGGTTCCTGGAGCTTCGCTTGGGATCTTCGAGGCTTGGATTCCTGGAGATTGGTTTGGGATCTTCGAGGATTGCGTTCCTGGAGCTTGGCTGGGGATCTTCTAGGCTTGGGTTCCTGGAGCTTGGTTTGGGATCTTCAAGGCTTGAGTTCCTGGAGCTTGGCTTGGGATCCTGGAGCTTGGCTTGGGATCATCGAGGCTTGGGTTCCTGGAGCTTGGCCTGGGATCCTCGAGGCTTGGGTTCCGGGAGCTTGGCTTGGGATCTTCAAGGCTTGGGTTCCTGGAGCTTGGCTTGGGATCTTCGAGGCTTGGGTTCCTGGAGCTTGGCTTGAGATCGTCGAAACTTGAGATCCTGGAGCTTGGCTTGGGATCTTCGAGGCTTGGGTTCGCGGAGCTTGGCATGGGATCTTCGAGGCTTGGCATCCTGGAGCTTGGCTTGGGATCTTCAAGGCTTGGGTTCGTGGAGCTTGGCTTGGGATCGTCGAGGCTTGGCTTCCTGGAGCTTGCCTTGGGATCTTCGATACTTGGGTTCCTGCAGCTTTGCTTGGGATCTTTGAGGCTTGGGTTCCTGGAGCTTGGCTTGGGACCGTCAAGTCTTGGGTTCCTGGAGCTTGGCCTGGGATCTTCGAAGCTTGGGTTCCTGGAGCTTGGCTTGGGATCTTCGAGGCTTTAGTTCTTCCAGGCTTGGGTTCCTGGAGCTTGGCTACGGATCTTCAAGGTTTAGGTTCCTGGAGCTTAGCTTGGGATCTTCGAGGCTTGGGTTCCTGGAGCTTGGCTTGGGATCTTCTAGGCTTGGGTTCCTGGAGCTTGGCCTGGGATCTTCGAGGCTTGGGTTCCTGGTGCTTGGCTTGGGATCTTCGAGGCTTGTGTTCCTGGAGCTTGGCTTGGGATCTTCGAGACTTGGGTTCCTGGAGCTTGGCTTGGGATCTTTGAGGCTTGAGTTCCTGGAGCTTGGCTTGGGATCTTGGAGGCTTGGGATCCTGGAGCTTGGCTTGCGATCTTCGAGGCTTCGGTTCATGGAGCTTGGCTTGGGATCTTCGAGGCTTGGTTACCTGGAGCTTGCCTTGGGATCTTCGAGACTTGGGTTCCTGGAGCTTGGCTTGGGATCTTTGAAGCTTGGTTTCCTGGAGCTTGGCTTGGGACCATCAAGCCTTGGTTCCTGGAGCTTGGCTTGGGATCTTTGATGCTTGGGATCCTGGAGATTGGCTTGGGATCTTCGAGGCTTGGGTTCGTGGAACTTGACTTGGGATCTTCGAGGCTTGGGTACCTGAAGCTTGCCTTGGGATCTTTGAGACTTGGGTTCCTTGAGCTTGGCTTGGGATCTTTGAGGCTTGGGTTCCTGGAGCTTGGCTTGGTACCATGAAGCCTTGGGTTCCTGGAGCTTGGCTTGGGATCTTCGAGGCTTGGGTTCCAGGACCTTGGCTTGGCTTGGGATCTTCGATGCTTGGGTTCCTGGAGCTTCGCTTGGGATCTTTGTGGCTTGGGTTCTTCCAGACTTGGGTTCCTGGAGCTTGGCTTCGGATCTTCAAGGTTTGGGTTCCTGGAACTTCGCTTGGGATCTTCGAGGCTTGGGTTTCTGGAGCTTGGTTTGGGATCTTCGAGGTTTGCGTTCCTGGAGCTTGGCTGGGGATCTTCGAGGCTTGGGTTACTGGAGCTTGGCTTGGGATCCTGGAGCTTGGCTTGGGATCTTCGAGTTTTGGGTTCCTGGAGCTTCGCATGGGATCTTCGAGGCTTGGGTTCCTGGAGCTTGGTTTGGGATTTTCGAGGCTTGCGTTCCTGGAGCTTGGCTGGGGTTCTTCGGGGCTTGGGTTCCTGGAGCTTGGATTGAGATCGTCGATGCTTGAGATCCTGGAGCTTGGTTTGGGATCTTCGAGGCTTAGGTTCGTGGAGCTTGGCATGGGATCTTCGAGGCTTGGCATCCTGGAGCTTGGATTGGGATCTTCAAGGCTTGGGTTCGTGGAGCTTGGCTTGGGATCTTCGAGGCTTGGGTTCCTGGACCTTGCCTTGGGATCTTCGATACTTGGGTTCCTGGAGCTTGGCTTGGGATCTTTGAGGCTTGGGATCCTGGAGCTTGGCTTGGGATTTTTGGGGCTTTTTTTCTTCCAGGCTTGGGTTCCTGGAGCTTGGCTTCGGATCTTCAAGGTTTGGGTTCCTGGAGCTTAGCTTGGGATCTTCGAGGCTTGGGTTCCTGGAGCTTGGCTTTGTATCTTCGATGCTTGGGTTCCTGGAGATTGGCCTGGGATCTTCGAGGCTTGGGTTCCTGGAGCTTGGCTTGGGATCTTTGAGGCTTGGGTTCCTGGAGCTTGGCTTGGGACCATGAACTCTTGGGTTCCTGGAGCTTGGCTTGGGATCTTCGAGACTTGGGTTCCTGGAGCTTGGCTTGGGATCTTTGAGGCTTGAGTTCCTGGAGCTTGGCTTGGGATCTTGGAGGCTTGGGATCCTGAGCTTGGCTTGCGATCTTCGAGGCTTCGGTTCATGGAGCTTGGCTTGGGATATTCGCGGCTTGGGTACCTGGACCTTGCCTTGGGATCTTCGATACATGGGTTCCTGGAGCTTGGCTTGGGATCTTCGAGCGCTTGAGTTTCTGGAGCTTGGCTTGGGATCGTCGAGGCTTGGGTTCCTGGAGCTTCGCTTGGGATTTTTGGGGCTTTGGTTCTTCCAGGCTTGGGTTCCTGGAGCTTGGCTTCGGATCTTCAAGGTTTGGGTTCCTGGAGCTTAGCTTGGGATCTTCGAGGCTTGGGTTCCTGGAGCTTGGATTGGTATCTTCGATGCTTGGGTTCCTGGAGCTTGGCCTGGGATCTTCGAGGCTTCGGTTCCTGGAGCTTGGCTTGGGATCTTTGAGGCTTGGGTTCCTGGAGCTTGGCTTGGGACCATGAAGTCTTGGGTTCCTGGAGCTTGGCTTGGGATCTTCGAGGCTTGGGTTCCAGGAACTTGGCTTGGGATCTTCGAGGTTTGGGTTCCTGGAGCTTCACTTGGGATCTTCGAGGCTTGGGTTCCTGGAGCTTGGTTTGGGATCTTCGAGGCTTGCATTCCTGGAGCTTGGCTGGGGATCTTAGGGGCTTGGGTTCCTGGAGCTTGGCTTGGGATCTTCGAGGCTTGGGTTCCTGGAGCTTGGCCTGCGATCTTCGAGGCTTGGGTTCCTGGAGCTTGGCTTGGGATCCTGGAGCTGGGCTTGGGATCTTCCAGGTTTGGGTTCCTGGAGTTTCGCTTGGGATCTTCGAGGCTTGGGTTCCTGGAGCTTGGTTCTGGATCTTCCAGGCTTGCGTTCCTGGAGCTTGGCTGGGGATCTTCGGGGCTTGGGTTCCTGGAGCTTGGCTTGGGATCTTCGAGGCTTGGGTTCCTGGAGCTTGGCTTGGGATCCTGGAGCTTGGCTTGGGATCTTCGAGGCTTGGGTTCCTGGAGCTTGTCCTGGGATCTTCGAGGCTTGGGTTCCTGGAGCTTGGCTTGGGATCTTCAAGGCTTGGGTTCCTGGAGCTTGGCTTGGGATCTTCGAGGCTTCGGTTCCTGGAGCTTGGCTTGAGATCGTCGATGCTTGAGATCCTGGAGCTTGGCTTGGGATCTTCGACCCTTAGGTTCGTGGAGCTTGGCATGGGATCTTCGAGGCTTGGCATCCTGGAGCTTGGCTTGGGATCTTCAAGGCTTGGGTTCGTGGAGCTTGGCTTGGGATCTTCGAGGCTTGGGTTCCTGGAGCTTGCCTTGGGATCTTCGATACTTGGGTTCCTGGAGCTTGGCTTGGGATCTTTGAGGCTTGGGATCCTGGAGCTTGGCTTGGGACCGTCAAGGCTTGGGTTCCTGGAGCTTGGCCTGGGATCTTCGAAGCTTGAGTTTCTGGAGCTTGGCTTGGGTTCTTCGAGGCTTGGGTTCCTGGAGCTTGGCTTGGGATCCTGGAGCTTGGCTTGGGATCTTCGAGGCTTGGGTTCCTGGAGCTTGGCTTCAGATCGTAGATGCTTGAGATACTAGAGCTTGCCTTGGGATCTTCGACCCTTAGGTTCGTGGAGCTTGGCAGGGGATCTTCGAGGCTTGGGATCCTGGAGCTTGGCTTGGGATCTTCAAGGCTTGGGTTCGTGGAGCTTGGCTTGGGATCTTCGAGGCTTGGGTTCCTGGAGCTTGCCTTGGGATCTTCGATACTTGTGTTCCTGGAGCTTGGCTTGGGTTCTTTGAGGCTTGGGATCCTGGAGCTTGCCTTGGGACCGTCAAGGCTTGGGTTCCTGGAGCTTGGCCTGGGATCTTCGAAGCTTGAGTTCCTGGAGCTTGGCTTGGGATCTTTGAGACTTGGGTTCCTGGAGCTTGATTTGGGAGCGTCAAGGCTTGGGTTCCTGGAGCTTGGCTTGGGATCTTCGAGGCTTGGGTTCCTGGAGCTTGGCCTGGGATCTTCGAGGCTTGGGTTCCTTGAGCTTGGCTTGGGATCTTTGAGGCTTGAGTTCCTGGAGCTTGGCTTGGGACCATGAAGCCTTGGGTTCCTGGAGCTTGGCTTGGGATCTTCGAGGCTTGGGTTCCAGGACCTTGGCTTGGCTTGGGATCTTCGAAGCTTGGGTTCCTGGAACTTGGCTTGGGATCTTTGAGGCTTGGGTTCTTCGAGGCTTGGGTTCCTGGAGCTTGGCTTGGGATCTTCAAGGTTTGGGTTCCTGGAACTTCGCTTGGGATCTTCGAGGCTTGGGTTCCTGGAGCTTGGTTTGAGATCTTCGAGTCTTGCGTTCCTGGAGCTTGGCTGGGGATCTTCGAGGCTTGGGTTCCTGGACCTTGGCTTGGGATCTTCGAGGCTTGGGTTACTGGAGCTTGGCTTGGGATCTTCGAGGTTTGGGTTCCTGGAGCTTCGCTTGGGATCTTCGAGGCTTGGGTTCCTGGAGCTTGGTTTGGGATCTTCGAGGATTGCGTTCCTGGAGCTTGGCTGGGGATCTTCTAGGCTTGGGTTCCTGGAGCTTGGTTTGGGATCTTCAAGGCTTGGGTTCCTGGAGCTTGGCTTGGGATCCTGGAGCTTGGCTTGGGATCATCGAGGCTTGGGTTCCTGGAGCTTGGCCTGGGATCTTCGAGGCTTGGGTTCCGGGAGCTTGGCTTGGGATCTTCAAGGCTTGGGTTCCTGGAGCTTGGCTTGGGATCTTCGAGGCTTGGGTTCCTGGAGCTTGGCTTGAGATCGTCGATACTTGAGATCCTGGAGCTTGGCTTGGGATCTTCGAGGCTTGGGTTCGCGGAGCTTGGCATGGGATCTTCAAGGCTTGGGTTCGTGGAGCTTGGCTTGGGATCTTCGAGGCTTGGCTTCCTGGAGCTTGCCTTGGGATCTTCGATACTTGGGTTCCTGGAGCTTTGCTTGGGATCTTCAAGTCTTGGGTTCCTGGAGCTTGCCTGGGATCTTCGAAGCTTGAGTTTCTGGAGCTTGGCTTGGGATCTTCGAAGCTTGGGTTCCTGGAGCTTGGCTTGGGATCTTCGAGGCTTTAGTTCTTCCAGGCTTGGGTTCCTGGAGCTTGGCTACGGATCTTCAAGGTTTAGGTTCCTGGAGCTTAGCTTGGGATCTTCGAGGCTTGGGTTCCTGGAGCTTGGCTTGGGATCTTCTAGGCTTGGGTTCCTGGAGCTTGGCCTGGGATCTTCGAGGCTTGGGTTCCTGGAGATTGGCTTGGGATCTTCGAGGCGTGGGTTTGTGGAGCTTGGCTTGGGATCGTCGAGGCTTGGGTTCTTGGAGCTTGGCTTGGGATCTTCCAGGCTTGGGTTCCTGGAGCTTGGCTTGGGACCGTCAAGGCTTGGGTCCTGGTGCTTGGCTTGGGATCTTCGAGGCTTGTGTTCCTGGAGCTTGGCTTGGGATCTTCGAGACTTGGGTTCCTGGAGCTTGGCTTGGGATCTTTGAGGCTTGAGTTCCTGGAGCTTGGCTTGGGATCTTGGAGGCTTGGGATCCTGGAGCTTGGCTTGCGATCTTCGAGGCTTCGGTTCATGGAGCTTGGCTTGGGATCTTCGAGGCTTGGGTACCTGGAGCTTGCCTTGGGATCTTCGAGACTTGGGTTCCTGGAGCTTGGCTTGGGATCTTTGAGGCTTGGTTTCCTGGAGCTTGGCTTGGGACCATCAAGCCTTGGTTCCTGGAGCTTGGCTTGGGATCTTTGAGGCTTGGGATCCTGGAGATTGGCTTGGGATCTTCGAGGCTTGGGTTCGTGGAACTTGACTTGGGATCTTCGAGGCTTGGGTACCTGGAGCTTGCCTTGGGATCTTTGAGACTTGGGTTCCTTGAGCTTGGCTTGGGATCTTTGAGGCTTGGGTTCCTGGAGCTTGGCTTGGTACCATGAAGCCTTGGGTTCCTGGAGCTTGGCTTGGGATCTTCGAGGCTTGGGTTCCAGGACCTTGGCTTGGCTTGGGATCTTCGATGCTTGGGTTCCTGGAGCTTCGCTTGGGATCTTTGAGGCTTGGGTTCTTCCAGACTTGGGTTCCTGGAGCTTGGCTTCGGATCTTCAAGGTTTGGGTTCCTGGAACTTCGCTTGGGATCTTCGAGGCTTGGGTTTCTGGAGCTTGGTTTGGGATCTTCGAGGTTTGCGTTCCTGGAGCTTGGCTGGGGTTCTTCGAGGCTTGGGTTCCAGGAGCTTGGCTTGGGATCTTCGAGGCTTGGGTTACTGGAGCTTGGCTTGGGATCCTGGAGCTTGGCTTGGGATCTTCGAGTTTTGGGTTCCTGGAGCTTCGCATGGGATCTTCGAGGCTTGGGTTCCTGGAGCTTGGTTTGGGATCTTCGAGGCTTGCGTTCCTGGAGCTTGGCTGGGGTTCTTCGGGGCTTGGGTTCCTGGAGCTTGGATTGAGATCGTCGATGCTTGAGATCCTGGAGCTTGGTTTGGGATCTTCGAGGCTTAGATTCGTGGAGCTTGGCATGGGATCTTCGAGGCTTGGCATCCTGGAGCTTGGATTGGGATCTTCAAGGCTTGGGTTCGAGGAGCTTGGCTTGGGATCTTCGAGGCTTGGGTTCCTGGACCTTGCCTTGGGATCTTCGATACTTGGGTTCCTGGAGCTTGGCTTGGGATCTTTGAGGCTTGGGATCCTGGAGCTTGGCTTGGGATTTTTGGGGCTTTGGTTCTTCCAGGCTTGGGTTCCTGGAGCTTGGCTTCGGATCTTCAAGGTTTGGGTTCCTGGAGCTTAGCTTGGGATCTTCGAGGCTTGGGTTCCTGGAGCTTGGCTTGGTATCTTCGATGCTTGGGTTCCTGGAGATTGGCCTGGGATCTTCGTGGCTTGGGTTCCTGGAGCTTGGCTTGGGATCTTTGAGGCTTGGGTTCCTGGAGCTTGGCTTGGGACCATGAACTCTTGGGTTCCTGGAGCTTGGCTTGGGATCTTCGAGGCTTGGGTTCCAGGACCTTGGCTTGGCTTGGGATCTTCGAAGCTTGGGTTCCTGGAGCTTGGCTTGGGATCTTTGAGGTTTGGGTTCTTCCAGGCTTGGGCTCCTGGAGCTTGGCTTGGGATCTTCGAGGTTTGGGTTCCTGGAGCTTCGCTTGGGATCTTCGAGGCTTGGGTTCCTGGAGCTTGGTTTGGGATCTTCGAGGCTTACGTTCCTGGAGCTTGGCTGGGGATCTTCGGGGCTTGGGTTCCTGGTGCTTGGCTTGGGATCTTCGAGGCTTGGGTTCCTGGAGCTTGGCCTGCGATCTTCGAGGCTTGGGTTCCTGGAGCTTGGCTTGGGATCCTGGAGCTTGGCTTGGGATCTTCGAGGTTTGGTTTCCTGGAGCTTTGCTTGGGATCTTCGAGGCTTGGGTTCCTGGAGCTTGGTTTGGGATCTTCGAGGCTTGCGTTCCAGGAGCTTGGCTGGGGATCTTCGGGGCTTGGGTTCCTGGAGCTTGGCTTGGGATCTTCGAGGCTTGGGTTCCTGGAGCTTGGCTTGGGATCCTGGAGCTTGGCTTGGGATCTTCGAGGCTTGGGTTCCTGCAGCTTGGCCTGGGATCTTCGAGGCTTGGGTTCCTGGAGCTTGGCTTGGGATCTTCAAGGCTTGGGTTCCTGGAGCTTGGCTTGGGATCTTCGAGGCTTGGGTTCCTGGAGCTTGGCTTGAGATCGTCGATGCTTGAGATGCTGGAGCTTGGCTTGGGATCTTCGACCCTTAAGTTCGTGGAGCTTGGCATGGGATCTTCGAGGCTTGGCATCCTGGAGCTTGGCTTGGGATCTTCAAGGCTTGGGTTCGTGGAGCTTGGCTTGGGATCTTCGAGGCTTGGGTTCCTCGAGCTTGCCTTGGGATCTTCGATACTTGGGTTCCTGGAGCTTGGCCTGGGATCTTCGAAGCTTGAGTTTCTGGAGCTTGGCTTGGGTTCTTCGAGGCTTGGGTTCCTGGAGCTTGGCTTGGGATCCTGGAGCTTGGCTTGGGATTTTCGTGGCTTGCGTTCCTGGAGCTTAGCTTGGGATCTTCGAGGCTTGGGTTCCTGGAGCTTGGCTTGGGACCATCAAGCCTTGGTTCCTGGAGCTTGGCTTGGGATCTTTGAGGCATGGGATCCTGGAGCTTGTCTTGGGATCTTCGAGGCTTGGGTTCGTGGAGCTTGGCTTGGGATCTTCGAGGCTTGGGTACCTGGAGCTTGCCTTGGGATCATCGAGACTTGGGTTCCTTGAGCTTGGCTTGGGATCTTTGAGGCTTGGGTTCCTGGAGCTTGGCTTGGGACCATGAAGCCTTGGGTTCCTGGAGCTTGGCTTGGGATCTTCGAGGCTTGGGTTCCAGGACCTTGGCTTGGCTTCGGATCTTCGAAGCTTGGGTTCCTGGAGCTTGGCTTGGGATCTTTGAGGCTTGGGTTCTTCGAGGCTTGGGTTCCTGGAGCTTGGCTTGGGATCTTCAAGGTTTGGGTTCCTGGAACTTCGCTTGGGATATTCGAGGCTTGGGTTCCTGGAGCTTGGTTTGAGATCTTCGAGTCTTGCGTTCCTGGAGCTTGGCTGGGGATCTTCTAGGCTTGGGTTCCTGGAGCTTGGTTTGGGATCTTCAAGGCTTGGGTTCCTGGAGCTTGGCTTGGGATCCTGGAGCTTGGCTTGGGATCATCGAGGCTTGGGTTCCTGGAGCTTGGCCTGGGATTTTCGAGGCTTGGGTTCCGGGAGCTTGGCTTGGGATCTTCAAGGCTTGGGTTCCTGGAGCTTGGCTTGGGATCTTCGAGGCTTGGGTTCCTGGAGCTTGGCTTGAGATCGTCGATACTTGAGATCCTGGAGCTTGGCTTGGGATCTTCGAGGCTTGGGTTCGCGGAGCTTGGCATGGGATCTTCGAGGCTTGGCATCCTGGAGCTTGGCTTGGGATCTTCAAGGCTTGGGTTCGTGGAGCTTGGCTTGGGATCTTCGAGGCTTGGCTTCCTGGAGCTTGCCTTGGGATCTTCGATACTTGGGTTCCTGGAGCTTTGCTTGGGATCTTTGAGGCTTGGGTTCCTGGAGCTTGGCTTGGGACCGTCAAGTCTTGGGTTCCTGGAGCTTGGCCTGGGATCTTCGAAGCTTGAGTTTCTGGAGCTTGGCTTGGGATCTTCGAGGCTTGGGTTCCTGGAGCTTGGCTTGGGATCTTCGAGGCTTTAGTTCTTCCAGGCTTGGGTTCCTGGAGCTTGGCTACGGATCTTCAAGGTTTAGGTTCCTGGAGCTTAGCTTGGGATCTTCGAGGCTTGGGTTCCTGGAGCTTGGCTTGGGATCTTCTAGGCTTGGGTTCCTGGAGCTTGGCCTGGGATCTTCGAGGCTTGGGTTCCTGGAGATTGGCTTGGGATCTTCGAGGCGTGGGTTTGTGGAGCTTGGCTTGGGATCGTCGATTCTTGGGTTCTTGGAGCTTGGCTTGGGATCTTCCAGGCTTGGGTTCCTGGAGCTTGGCTTGGGACCGTCAAGGCTTGGGTCCTGGTGCTTGGCTTGGGATCTTCGAGGCTTGTGTTCCTGGAGCTTGGCTTGGGATCTTCGAGACTTGGGTTCCTGGAGCTTGGCTTGGGATCTTTGAGGCTTGAGTTCCTGGAGCTTGGCTTGGGAATTTGGAGGCTTGGGATCCTGGAGCTTGGCTTGCGATCTTCGAGGCTTCGGTTCATGGAGCTTGGCTTGGGATCTTCGAGGCTTGGGTACCTGGAGCTTGCCTTGGGATCTTCGAGACTTGGGTTCCTGGAGCTTGGCTTGGGATCTTTGAGGCTTGGTTTCCTGGAGCTTGGCTTGGGACCATCAAGCCTTGGTTCCTGGAGCTTGGCTTGGGATCTTTGAGGCTTGGGATCCTGGAGATTGGCTTGGGATCTTCGAGGCTTGGGTTCGTGGAACTTGACTTGGGATCTTCGAGGCTTGGGTACCTGGAGCTTGCCTTGGGATCTTTGAGACTTGGGTTCCTTGAGCTTGGCTTGGGATCTTTGAGGCTTGGGTTCCTGGAGCTTGGCTTGGTACCATGAAGCCTTGGGTTCCTGGAGCTTGGCTTGGGATCTTCGAGGCTTGGGTTCCAGGACCTTGGCTTGGCTTGGGATCTTCGATGCTTGGGTTCCTGGAGCTTCGCTTGGGATCTTTGAGGCTTGGGTTCTTCCAGACTTGGGTTCCTGGAGCTTGGCTTCGGATCTTCAAGGTTTAGGTTCCTGGAACTTCGCTTGGGATCTTCGACGCTTGGGTTTCTGGAGCTTGGTTTGGGATCTTCGAGGTTTGCGTTCCTGGAGCTTGGCTGGGGTTCTTCGAGGCTTGGGTTCCTGGAGCTTGGCTTGGGATCTTCGAGGCTTGGGTTACTGGAGCTTGGCTTGGGATCCTGGAGCTTGGCTTGGGATCTTCGAGTTTTGGGTTCCTGGAGCTTCGCATGGGATCTTCGAGGCTTGGGTTCCTGGAGCTTGGTTTGGGATCTTCGAGGCTTGCGTTCCTGGAGCTTGGCTGGGGTTCTTCGGGGCTTGGGTTCCTGGAGCTTGGATTGAGATCGTCGATGCTTGAGATCCTGGAGCTTGGTTTGGGATCTTCGAGGCTTAGATTCGTGGAGCTTGGCATGGGATCTTCGAGGCTTGGCATCCTGGAGCTTGGATTGGGATCATCAAGGCTTGGGTTCGTGGAGCTTGGCTTGGGATCTTCGAGGCTTGGGTTCCTGGACCTTGCCTTGGGATCTTCGATACTTGGGTTCCTGGAGCTTGGCTTGGGATCTTTGAGGCTTGGGATCCTGGAGCTTGGCTTGGGATTTTTGGGGCTTTGGTTCTTCCAGGCTTGGGTTCCTCGAGCTTGGCTTGGGATCTTCTAGGCTTGGGTTCCTGGAGCTTGGCCTGGGATCTTCGAGGCTTGGGTTCCTGGAGATTGGCTTGGGATCTTCGAGGCGTGGGTTTGTGGAGCTTGGCTTGGGATCGTCGAGGCTTGGGTTCTTGGAGCTTGGCTTGGGATCTTCCAGGCTTGGGTTCCTGGAGCTTGGCTTGGGACCGTCAAGGCTTGGGTCCTGGTGCTTGGCTTGGGATCTTCGAGGCTTGTGTTCCTGGAGCTTGGCTTGGGATCTTCGAGACTTGGGTTCCTGGAGCTTGGCTTGGGATCTTTGAGGCTTGAGTTCCTGGAGCTTGGCTTGGGATCTTGGAGGCTTGGGATCCTGGAGCTTGGCTTGCGATCTTCGAGGCTTCGGTTCATGGAGCTTGGCTTGGGATCTTCGAGGCTTGGGTACCTGGAGCTTGCCTTGGGATCTTCGAGACTTGGGTTCCTGGAGCTTGGCTTGGGATCTTTGAGGCTTGGTTTCCTGGAGCTTGGCTTGGGACCATCAAGCCTTGGTTCCTGGAGCTTGGCTTGGGATCTTTGAGGCTTGGGATCCTGGAGATTGGCTTGGGATCTTCGAGGCTTGGGTTCGTGGAACTTGACTTGGGATCTTCGAGGCTTGGGTACCTGGAGCTTGCCTTGGGATCTTTGAGACTTGGGTTCCTTGAGCTTGGCTTGGGATCTTTGAGGCTTGGGTTCCTGGAGCTTGGCTTGGTACCATGAAGCCTTGGGTTCCTGGAGCTTGGCTTGGGATCTTCGAGGCTTGGGTTCCAGGACCTTGGCTTGGCTTGGGATCTTCGATGCTTGGGTTCCTGGAGCTTCGCTTGGGATCTTTGAGGCTTGGGTTCTTCCAGACTTGGGTTCCTGGAGCTTGGCTTCGGATCTTCAAGGTTTGGGTTCCTGGAACTTCGCTTGGGATCTTCGAGGCTTGGGTTTCTGGAGCTTGGTTTGGGATCTTCGAGGTTTGCGTTCCTGGAGCTTGGCTGGGGTTCTTCGAGGCTTGGGTTCCAGGAGCTTGGCTTGGGATCTTCGAGGCTTGGGTTACTGGAGCTTGGCTTGGGATCCTGGAGCTTGGCTTGGGATCTTCGAGTTTTGGGTTCCTGGAGCTTCGCATGGGATCTTCGAGGCTTGGGTTCCTGGAGCTTGGTTTGGGATCTTCGAGGCTTGCGTTCCTGGAGCTTGGCTGGGGTTCTTCGGGGCTTGGGTTCCTGGAGCTTGGATTGAGATCGTCGATGCTTGAGATCCTGGAGCTTGGTTTGGGATCTTCGAGGCTTAGATTCGTGGAGCTTGGCATGGGATCTTCGAGGCTTGGCATCCTGGAGCTTGGATTGGGATCTTCAAGGCTTGGGTTCGAGGAGCTTGGCTTGGGATCTTCGAGGCTTGGGTTCCTGGACCTTGCCTTGGGATCTTCGACACTTGGGTTCCTGGAGCTTGGCTTGGGATCTTTGAGGCTTGGGATCCTGGAGCTTGGCTTGGGATTTTTGGGGCTTTGGTTCTTCCAGGCTTGGGTTCCTGGAGCTTGGCTTCGGATCTTCAAGGTTTGGGTTCCTGGAGCTTAGCTTGGGATCTTCGAGGCTTGGGTTCCTGGAGCTTGGCTTGGTATCTTCGATGCTTGGGTTCCTGGAGATTGGCCTGGGATCTTCGAGGCTTGGGTTCCTGGAGCTTGGCTTGGGATCTTTGAGGCTTGGGTTCCTGGAGCTTGGCTTGGGACCATGAACTCTTGGGTTCCTGGAGCTTGGCTTGGGATCTTCGAGGCTTGGGTTCCAGGACCTTGGCTTGGCTTGGGATCTTCGAAGCTTGGGTTCCTGGAGCTTGGCTTGGGATCTTTGAGGTTTGGGTTCTTCCAGGCTTGGGCTCCTGGAGCTTGGCTTGGGATCTTCGAGGTTTGGGTTCCTGGAGCTTCGCTTGGGATCTTCGAGGCTTGGGTTCCTGGAGCTTGGTTTGGGATCTTCGAGGCTTACGTTCCTGGAGCTTGGCTGGGGATCTTCGGGGCTTGGGTTCCTGGTGCTTGGCTTGGGATCTTCGAGGCTTGGGTTCCTGGAGCTTGGCCTGCGATCTTCGAGGCTTGGGTTCCTGGAGCTTGGCTTGGGATCCTGGAGCTTGGCTTGGGATCTTCGAGGTTTGGTTTCCTGGAGCTTTGCTTGGGATCTTCGAGGCTTGGGTTCCTGGAGCTTGGTTTGGGATCTTCGAGGCTTGCGTTCCAGGAGCTTGGCTGGGGATCTTCGGGGCTTGGGTTCCTGGAGCTTGGCTTGGGATCTTCGAGGCTTGGGTTCCTGGAGCTTGGCTTGGGATCCTGGAGCTTGGCTTGGGATCTTCGAGGCTTGGGTTCCTGCAGCTTGGCCTGGGATCTTCGAGGCTTGGGTTCCTGGAGCTTGGCTTGGGATCTTCAAGGCTTGGGTTCCTGGAGCTTGGCTTGGGATCTTCGAGGCTTGGGTTCCTGGAGCTTGGCTTGAGATCGTCGATGCTTGAGATGCTGGAGCTTGGCTTGGGATCTTCGACCCTTAAGTTCGTGGAGCTTGGCATGGGATCTTCGAGGCTTGGCATCCTGGAGCTTGGCTTGGGATCTTCAAGGCTTGGGTTCGTGGAGCTTGGCTTGGGATCTTCGAGGCTTGGGTTCCTCGAGCTTGCCTTGGGATCTTCGATACTTGGGTTCCTGGAGCTTGGCCTGGGATCTTCGAAGCTTGAGTTTCTGGAGCTTGGCTTGGGTTCTTCGAGGCTTGGGTTCCTGGAGCTTGGCTTGGGATCCTGGAGCTTGGCTTGGGATTTTCGTGGCTTGCGTTCCTGGAGCTTAGCTTGGGATCTTCGAGGCTTGGGTTCCTGGAGCTTGGCTTGGGACCATCAAGCCTTGGTTCCTGGAGCTTGGCTTGGGATCTTTGAGGCATGGGATCCTGGAGCTTGTCTTGGGATCTTCGAGGCTTGGGTTCGTGGAGCTTGGCTTGGGATCTTCGAGGCTTGGGTACCTGGAGCTTGCCTTGGGATCATCGAGACTTGGGTTCCTTGAGCTTGGCTTGGGATCTTTGAGGCTTGGGTTCCTGGAGCTTGGCTTGGGACCATGAAGCCTTGGGTTCCTGGAGCTTGGCTTGGGATCTTCGAGGCTTGGGTTCCAGGACCTTGGCTTGGCTTCGGATCTTCGAAGCTTGGGTTCCTGGAGCTTGGCTTGGGATCTTTGAGGCTTGGGTTCTTCGAGGCTTGGGTTCCTGGAGCTTGGCTTGGGATCTTCAAGGTTTGGGTTCCTGGAACTTCGCTTGGGATATTCGAGGCTTGGGTTCCTGGAGCTTGGTTTGAGATCTTCGAGTCTTGCGTTCCTGGAGCTTGGCTGGGGATCTTCTAGGCTTGGGTTCCTGGAGCTTGGTTTGGGATCTTCAAGGCTTGGGTTCCTGGAGCTTGGCTTGGGATCCTGGAGCTTGGCTTGGGATCATCGAGGCTTGGGTTCCTGGAGCTTGGCCTGGGATTTTCGAGGCTTGGGTTCCGGGAGCTTGGCTTGGGATCTTCAAGGCTTGGGTTCCTGGAGCTTGGCTTGGGATCTTCGAGGCTTGGGTTCCTGGAGCTTGGCTTGAGATCGTCGATACTTGAGATCCTGGAGCTTGGCTTGGGATCTTCGAGGCTTGGGTTCGCGGAGCTTGGCATGGGATCTTCGAGGCTTGGCATCCTGGAGCTTGGCTTGGGATCTTCAAGGCTTGGGTTCGTGGAGCTTGGCTTGGGATCTTCGAGGCTTGGCTTCCTGGAGCTTGCCTTGGGATCTTCGATACTTGGGTTCCTGGAGCTTTGCTTGGGATCTTTGAGGCTTGGGTTCCTGGAGCTTGGCTTGGGACCGTCAAGTCTTGGGTTCCTGGAGCTTGGCCTGGGATCTTCGAAGCTTGAGTTTCTGGAGCTTGGCTTGGGATCTTCGAGGCTTGGGTTCCTGGAGCTTGGCTTGGGATCTTCGAGGCTTTAGTTCTTCCAGGCTTGGGTTCCTGGAGCTTGGCTACGGATCTTCAAGGTTTAGGTTCCTGGAGCTTAGCTTGGGATCTTCGAGGCTTGGGTTCCTGGAGCTTGGCTTGGGATCTTCTAGGCTTGGGTTCCTGGAGCTTGGCCTGGGATCTTCGAGGCTTGGGTTCCTGGAGATTGGCTTGGGATCTTCGAGGCGTGGGTTTGTGGAGCTTGGCTTGGGATCGTCGATTCTTGGGTTCTTGGAGCTTGGCTTGGGATCTTCCAGGCTTGGGTTCCTGGAGCTTGGCTTGGGACCGTCAAGGCTTGGGTCCTGGTGCTTGGCTTGGGATCTTCGAGGCTTGTGTTCCTGGAGCTTGGCTTGGGATCTTCGAGACTTGGGTTCCTGGAGCTTGGCTTGGGATCTTTGAGGCTTGAGTTCCTGGAGCTTGGCTTGGGAATTTGGAGGCTTGGGATCCTGGAGCTTGGCTTGCGATCTTCGAGGCTTCGGTTCATGGAGCTTGGCTTGGGATCTTCGAGGCTTGGGTACCTGGAGCTTGCCTTGGGATCTTCGAGACTTGGGTTCCTGGAGCTTGGCTTGGGATCTTTGAGGCTTGGTTTCCTGGAGCTTGGCTTGGGACCATCAAGCCTTGGTTCCTGGAGCTTGGCTTGGGATCTTTGAGGCTTGGGATCCTGGAGATTGGCTTGGGATCTTCGAGGCTTGGGTTCGTGGAACTTGACTTGGGATCTTCGAGGCTTGGGTACCTGGAGCTTGCCTTGGGATCTTTGAGACTTGGGTTCCTTGAGCTTGGCTTGGGATCTTTGAGGCTTGGGTTCCTGGAGCTTGGCTTGGTACCATGAAGCCTTGGGTTCCTGGAGCTTGGCTTGGGATCTTCGAGGCTTGGGTTCCAGGACCTTGGCTTGGCTTGGGATCTTCGATGCTTGGGTTCATGGAGCTTCGCTTGGGATCTTTGAGGCTTGGGTTCTTCCAGACTTGGGTTCCTGGAGCTTGGCTTCGGATCTTCAAGGTTTAGGTTCCTGGAACTTCGCTTGGGATCTTCGACGCTTGGGTTTCTGGAGCTTGGTTTGGGATCTTCGAGGTTTGCGTTCCTGGAGCTTGGCTGGGGTTCTTCGAGGCTTGGGTTCCTGGAGCTTGGCTTGGGATCTTCGAGGCTTGGGTTACTGGAGCTTGGCTTGGGATCCTGGAGCTTGGCTTGGGATCTTCGAGTTTTTGGTTCCTGGAGCTTCGCATGGGATCTTCGAGGCTTGGGTTCCTGGAGCTTGGTTTGGGATCTTCGAGGCTTGCGTTCCTGGAGCTTGGCTGGGGTTCTTCGGGGCTTGGGTTCCTGGAGCTTGGATTGAGATCGTCGATGCTTGAGATCCTGGAGCTTGGTTTGGGATCTTCGAGGCTTAGATTCGTGGAGCTTGGCATGGGATCTTCGAGGCTTGGCACCCTGGAGCTTGGATTGGGATCATCAAGGCTTGGGTTCGTGGAGCTTGGCTTGGGATCTTCGAGGCTTGGGTTCCTGGACCTTGCCTTGGGATCTTCGATACTTGGGTTCCTGGAGCTTGGCTTGGGATCTTTGAGGCTTGGGATCCTGGAGCTTGGCTTGGGATTTTTGGGGCTTTGGTTCTTCCAGGCTTGGGTTCCTGGAGCTTGGCTTCGGATCTTCAAGGTTTGGGTTCCTGGAGCTTAGCTTGGGATCTTCGAGGCTTGGGTTCCTGGAGCTTGGCTTGGTATCTTCGATGCTTGGGTTCCTGGAGATTGGCCTCTGATCTTCGAGGCTTGGGTTCCTGGAGCTTGGCTTGGGATCTTTGAGGCTTGGGTTCCTGGAGCTTGGCTGGGACCATGAACTCTTGGGTTCCTGGAGCTTGGCTTGGGATCTTCGAGGCTTGGGTTCCAGGACCTTGGCTTGGCTTGGGATCTTCGAAGCTTGGGTTCCTGGAGCTTGGCTTGGGATCTTTGAGGTTTGGGTTCTTCCAGGCTTGGGCTCCTGGAGCTTGGCTTGGGATCTTCGAGGTTTGGGTTCCTGGAGCTTCGCTTGGGATCTTCGAGGCTTGGGTTCCTGGAGCTTGGTTTGGGATCTTCGAGGCTTACGTTCCTGGAGCTTGGCTGGGGATCTTCGGGGCTTGGGTTCCTGGTGCTTGGCTTGGGATCTTCGAGGCTTGGGTTCCTGGAGCTTGGCCTGCGATCTTCGAGGCTTGGGTTCCTGGAGCTTGGCTTGGGATCCTGGAACTTGGCTTGGGATCTTCGAGGTTTGGTTTCCTGGAGCTTTGCTTGGGATCTTCGAGGCTTGGGTTCCTGGAGCTTGGTTTGGGATCTTCGAGGCTTGCGTTCCAGGAGCTTGGCTGGGGATCTTCGGGGCTTGGGTTCCTAGAGCTTGGCTTGGGATCTTCGAGGCTTGGGTTCCTGGAGCTTGGCTTGGGATCCTGGAGCTTGGCTTGGGATCTTCGAGGCTTGGGTTCCTGCAGCTTGGCCTGGGATCTTCGAGGCTTGGGTTCCTGGAGCTTGGCTTGGGATCTTCAAGGCTTGGGTTCCTGGAGCTTGGCTTGGGATCTTCGAGGCTTGGGTTCCTGGAGCTTGGCTTGAGATCGTCGATGCTTGAGATGCTGGAGCTTGGCTTGGGATCTTCGACCCTTAAGTTCGTGGAGCTTGGCATGGGATCTTCGAGGCTTGGCATCCTGGAGCTTGGCTTGGGATCTTCAAGGCTTGGGTTCGTGGAGCTTGGCTTGGGATCTTCGAGGCTTGGGTTCCTCGAGCTTGCCTTGAGATCTTCGATACTTGGGTTCCTGGAGCTTGGCCTGGGATCTTCGAAGCTTGAGTTTCTGGAGCTTGGCTTGGGTTCTTCGAGGCTTGGGTTCCTGGAGCTTGGCTTGGGATCCTGGAGCTTGGCTTGGGATTTTCGTGGCTTGCGTTCCTGGAGCTTAGCTTGGGATCTTCGAGGCTTGGGTTCCTGGAGCTTGGCTTGGGACCATCAAGCCTTGGTTCCTGGAGCTTGGCTTGGGATCTTTGAGGCATGGGATCCTGGAGCTTGTCTTGGGATCTTCGAGGCTTGGGTTCGTGGAGCTTGGCTTGGGATCTTCGAGGCTTGGGTACCTGGAGCTTGCCTTGGGATCATCGAGACTTGGGTTCCTTGAGCTTGGCTTGGGATCTTTGAGGCTTGGGTTCCTGGAGCTTGGCTTGGGACCATGAAGCCTTGGGTTCCTGGAGCTTGGCTTGGGATCTTCGAGGCTTGGGTTCCAGGACCTTGGCTTGGCTTCGGATCTTCGAAGCTTGGGTTCCTGGAGCTTGGCTTGGGATCTTTGAGGCTTGGGTTCTTCCAGGCTTGGGTTCCTGGAGCTTGGCTTGGGATCTTCAAGGTCTGGGTTCCTGGAACTTCGCTTGGAATCTTCGAGGCTTGGGTTCCTGGAGCTTGGTTTGAGATCTTCGAGGCTTGCGTTCCTGGAGCTTGGCTGGGGATTTTCGAGGCTTGGGTTCCTGGACCTTGGCTTGGGATCTTCGAGGCTTGGGTTACTGGAGCTTGGCTTGGGATCTTCGAGGATTGGGTTCCTGGAGCTTCGCTTGGGATCTTCGAGGCTTGGGTTCCTAGAGCTTGGTTTGGGATCTTCGAGGATTGCGTTCCTGGAGCTTGGCTGGGGATCTTCTAGGCTTGGGTTCCTGGAGCTTGGCATGGGATCTTCAAGGCTTGGGTTCCTGGAGCTTGGCTTGGGATCCTGGAGCTTGGCTTGGGATCATCGAGGCTTGGGTTCCTGGAGCTTGGCCTGGGATCTTCGAGGCTTGGGTTCCTGGAGCTTGGCTTGGGATCTTCAAGGCTTGGGTTCCTGGAGCTTGGCTTGGGATCTTCGAGGCTTGGGTTCCTGGAGCTTGGCTTGAGATCGTCGATGCTTGAGATCCTGGAGCTTGGCTTGGGATCTTCAAGGCTTGGGTTCGTGGAGCTTGGCATGGGACCTTCGAGGCTTGGCATCCTGGAGCTTGGCTTGGGGTCTTCAAGGCTTGGGTTCGTGGAGCTTGCCTTGGGATCTTCGATGCTTGGGTTCCTGGAGCTTTGCTTGGGATCTTTGAGGCTTGGGTTCCTGGAGCTTGGCTTGGGACCGTCAAGGCTTGGGTTCTTCCAGGCTTGGGTTCCTGGAGCTTGGCTTCGGATCTTCAAGGTTTGGGTTCCTGGAGCTTAGCTTGGGATCTTCGAGGCTTGGGTTCCTGGAGCTTGCTTGGGATCTTCTAGGCTTGGGTTCCTGGAGCTTGGCCTGGGATCTTCGAGGCTTGGGTTCCTGGAGATTGGCTTGGGATCTTAGAGGCGTGGGTTTGTGGAGCTTGGCTTGGGATCTTCGAGGCTTGGGTTCTTGGAGCTTGGCATGGATCTTCGAGGCTTGGGTTCCTGGAGCTTGGCTTGGAACCGTCAAGGCTTGGGTTCCTGGTGCTTGGCTTGGGGATCTTCGAGGCTTGTGTTCCTGGAGCTTGCTTGGGATCTTCGAGACTTGGGTTCCTGGAGCTTGGCTTGGGATCTTTGAGGCTTGAGTTCCTGGAGCTTGGCTTGGGATCTTGGAGGCTTGGGATCCTGGAGCTTGGCTTGCGATCTTCGAGGCTTCGGTTCATGGAGCTTGGCTTGGGATATTCGCGGCTTGGGTACCTGGACCTTGCCTTGGGATCTTCGATACATGGGTCCTGGAGCTTGGCTTGGGATCTTTGAGGCTTGGGATCCTGGAGCTTTTCTTGGGACTGTCAAGGCTTGGGTTCCTGGAGCTTGGCCTGGGATCTTCGAAGCTTGAGTTTCTGGAGCTTGGCTTGGGATCGTCGAGGCTTGGGTTTCTGGAGCTTGGCTTGGGATTTTTGGGGCTTTGGTTCTTCCAGGCTTGGGTTCCTGGAGCTTGGCTTCGGATCTTCAAGGTTTGGGTTCCTGGAGCTTAGCTTGGGATCTTCGAGGCTTGGGTTCCTGGAGCTTGGATTGGTATCTTCGATGCTTGGGTTCCTGGAGCTTGGCCTGGGATCTTCGAGGCTTCGGTTCCTGGAGCTTGGCTTGGGATCTTTGAGGCTTGGGTTCCTGGAGCTTGGCTTGGGACCATGAAGTCTTGGGTTCCTGGAGCTTGGCTTGGGATGTTCGAGGCTTGGGTTCCAGGAACTTGGCTTGGCTTGGGATCTTCGAAGGATGGGTTCCTGGAGCTTGGCTTTGGATCTTTGAGGCTTGGGTTCCTGGAGCTTGGCTTGGGATCTTCGAGGTTTGGGTTCCTGGAGCTTCACTTGGGATCTTCGAGGCTTGGGTTCCTGGAGCTTGGTTTGGGATCTTCGAGGCTTGCATTCCTGGAGCTTGGCTGGGGATCTTAGGGGCTTGGGTTCCTGGAACTTGGCTTGGGATCTTCGAGGCTTGGGTTCCTGGAGCTTGGCCTGCGATCTTCGAGGCTTGGGTTCCTGGAGCTTGGCTTGGGATCCTGGAGCTGGGCTTGGGATCTTCGAGGTTTGGGTTCCTGGAGCTTCGCTTGGGATCTTCGAGGCTTGGGTTCCTGGAGCTTGGTTCTGGATCTTCGAGGCTTGCGTTCCTGGAGCTTGGCTGGGGATCTTCGGGGCTTGGGTTCCTGGAGCTTGGCTTGGGATCTTCGAGGCTTGGGTTCCTGGAGCTTGGCTTGGGATCCTGGAGCTTGGCTTGGGATCTTCGAGGCTTGGGTTCCTGGAGCTTGGCCTGGGATCTTCGAGGCTTGGGTTCCTGGAGCTTGGCTTGGATCTTCAAGGCTTGGGTTCCTGGAGCTTGGCTTGGGATCTTCGAGGCTTCGTTTCCTGGAGCTTGGCTTGAGATCGTCGATGTTTGAGATCCTGGAGCTTGGCTTGGGATCTTCGACCCTTAGGTTCGTGGAGCTTGGCATGGGATCTTCGAGGCTTGGCATCCTGGAGCTTGGCTTGGGATCTTCAAGGCTTGGGTTCGTGCAGC
>NW_027277419.1:0-28374 GCF_030028105.1 Mobula birostris | reverse complement strand
GTGTGAATGGGATGTGATTTCCTGGGGGAGATGGGTGACTGGGATATGATGGCCCAGGGTGGATGTGTGACTGGGATGTGATGTCCCAGGGGAGATCGGTGACTGGGATGTGATGTCGCAGGGGAGGTGGGTGACTGGGATGTGATAACCGAGGGGAGATGTGTGACTGGGATGTGATGACCCATGGGAGATGTGTGACTGGCACGTGATGCCCCAGGGAGATTGTGTGACATGGATCTGATTTCCCAGGGGAGATGTGTGACAGGGATGTGATGTCTCGGGTGAGGTGTGAGACTGGGATATGATGTCCCAGGGGAGATGGGTGACTGGATGTGAAATCCCAGGGGTGATGTGTGACTGGGATGTGATGTCCCAGGGAGACGTGTGACTGGGATGCGATGTCCCAGGGGAGATGTGTGACTGGGATGCGATGTCCCACGGGAGATGTGTGTCTGGGATATGATGTTCCGGGGGAGATGGGTGACTGGGATGTGATGCCCCAGGGGAGATGGGTGATTGGGATGTGATGTCCCAGGGAGATGTCTGACTGGATGAGATTCCACAGGGGAGAATTGTGACTGGGATGCGATGTCCCAGGGGAGATGTGTGACTAGGATGTGATGTCCCAGGGGAGATATGTGATTGGGATGTGATGGCCCGGGGAGATGTCTGACTGCATGAGATTCCACAGGGCAGAAGTGTGACTGGGATGCGATGTCCCAGGGGAGATGGGTGACTGGGATGTGATGCCCCAGGGGAGAAGGGTGACTGGGATGTGATGCCCCAGGGGAGATGTGTGACTGGGATGTGATGGCCCAGGGGAGATGTGTGACTGGCATGTGATTCCCAGGGGAGATGTGTGATTGTGATGTGATTCCCCAAGGGAGATGTCTGACTGGGATGTGATGTTCCTGGGAGATGTGCGACTGAGATGTGATGTCCCAGGGGAGATGTGTGACTGGGATGTGATTCCCCTGGGAGGTGTGCGACTGGGATGAGATGTCCTAGGGGAGATGTGTGACTGAGATGAGATGTCCCAGGGGTGGGTGACTGGGATGTGATACCCCAGGGGAGATGTGTGACTGGGTTGTGATGTCTTGGAGGAGATGTCTGACTGGGATCTAATTCCCTAGGCGAGATGTGTGACTGGGATGTGATTCCCAGGGGAGATGTGTGACTGGGATATGATTCCCCAGGGAAGTTGGGTGACTGGGATGTGATTCCCCAGGGGAAGGGTGTGACAGGGATGTGATGTCCAAGAGGAGATGGATGATTCGGATGTGATGTCCCAGGAGAGGTTTGTGACTGGGATGCGATGTCCCAGGGGAGATGGGTGACTGGGATGTGATGTTCCCGGGGAGATGGGTGACTGGGATGAGAGTCACCAGGGGAGATGTGTGACTGGGATATGATGTCCCGGGGGAGATGGGTGACTGGGATGTGATTCCCCAGGGGAGATGGCTGACTGGGATGTGATGTTCCAGGGGAGATGTGTGACTTGAATGTGACGTCCCGGAGGTGATGTGTGAGTAGGATGTGATTTCCCGGTGGAGATGGGTGACTGGGATGTGATACCCCATGGGAGATGTGTAACTGGGATGTTATGTCCCGGGTTAGATGGGTGACTGGGATGTGATTCCCAGGGGAGATGTGTGACTGGGATGTGATGTCGCAGGGGAGATGTTTGACAGGGATGTGATGTCCCAGGGGAGATGTGTGACTAGGATCTGATAACCGAGGAGAGATGTGTGACTGGGATGTGATGACTCATGGGAGATGTGTGACTGGCACGTGATGCCCCAGGGGAGATGTGTGACATGGATCTGATTCCCCAGGGGAGATGTGTGACAGGGATGTGATGTCTCGGGTGAGGTGTGTGACTGGGATGTGATGTCGCAGGGGAGATGGGTGACTGGGATGTGAAGTCCCAGAGGTGATGTGTGACTGGGATGTGATGTCCCAGGGGAGACGTGTGACTGGGATGCGATGTCCCAGGCGAGATGTGTGACTGGGATGCGATGTCCCAGGGGAGATATGTGATTGGGATGTGATGTCCCGGGGGAGATGGGTGACTGGGATGTGATGTCCCAGAGGAGATGGGTGAATAGAATGTGATGTCCCGGAGCAGATGTGTGACTCGGATGTGATGAACCATGGGAGATGCGTAACTGGGACATGATGCCCCAGGGGAGATGCGTGACTGGGATGTGATTCCCCAGGGGAGATGGCTGACTGGGATGTGATATTCCGTGGGAGATGTGTGACTTGAAGTGATGTCCCGGAGGTAACGTGTGAATGGGATGTGATTTCCTGGGGGAGATGGGTGACTGGGATATGATGGCCCAGGGTGGATGTGTGACTGGGATGTGATGTCCCAGGGGAGATCGGTGACTGGGATGTGATGTCGCAGGGGAGGTGGGTGACTGGGATGTGATAACCGAGGGGAGATGTGTGACTGGGATGTGATGACCCATGGAGATGTGTGACTGGCACGTGATGCCCCAGGGAGATTGTGTGACATGGATCTGATTTCCCAGGGGAGATGTGTGACAGGGATGTGATGTCTCGGGTGAGGTGTGTGACTGGGATATGATGTCCCAGGGGAGATGGGTGACTGGGATGTGAAATCCCAGGGGTGATGTGTGACTGGGATGTGATGTCCCAGGGGAGACGTGTGACTGGGATGCGATGTCCCAGGGGAGATGTGTGACTGGGATGCGATGTCCCACGGAGATGTGTGTCTGGGATATGATGTTCCGGGGGAGATGGGTGACTGGGATGTGATGCCCCAGGGGAGATGGGTGATTGGGATGTGATGTCCCAGGGGAGATGTCTGACTGGATGAGATTCCACAGGGGAGAATTGTGACTGGGATGCGATGTCCCAGGGGAGATGTGTGACTAGGATGTGATGTCCCAGGGGAGATATGTGATTGGGATGTGATGGCCCGGGGGAGATGTCTGACTGCATGAGATTCCACAGGGCAGAAGTGTGACTGGGATGCGATGTCCCAGGGAGATGGGTGACTGGGATGTGATGCCCCAGGGGAGAAGGGTGACTGGGATGTGATGCCCCAGGGGAGATGTGTGACTGGGATGTGATGGCCCAGGGGAGATGTGTGACTGGCATGTGATTCCCAGGGGAGATGTGTGATTGGGATGTGATTCCCCAAGGGAGATGTCTGACTGGGATGTGATGTTCCTGGGGAGATGTGCGACTGAGATGTGATGTCCCAGGGGAGATGTGTGACTGGGATGTGATTCCCCTGGGAGGTGTGCGACTGGGATGAGATGTCCTAGGGGAGATGTGTGACTGAGATGAGATGTCCCAGGGGTGGGTGACTGGGATGTGATACCCCAGGGGAGATGGGTGACTGGGTTGTGATGTCTTGGAGGAGATGTCTGACTGGGATCTAATTCCCTAGGCGAGATGTGTGACTGGGATGTGATTCCCAGGGGAGATGTGTGACTGGGATATGATTCCCCAGGGAAGTTGGGTGACTGGGATGTGATTCCCCAGGGGAAGGGTGTGACAGGGATGTGATGTCCAAGAGGAGATGGATGATTCGGATGTGATGTCCCAGGAGAGGTATGTGACTGGGATGCGATGTCCCAGGGGAGATGGGTGACTGGGATGTGATGTTCCCGGGGAGATGGGTGACTGGGATGAGAGTCACCAGGGGAGATGTGTGACTGGGATATGATGTCCCGGGGGAGATGGGTGACTGGGATGTGATTCCCCAGGGGAGATGGCTGACTGGGATGTGATGTTCCAGGGGAGATGTGTGACTTGAATGTGACGTCCCGGAGGTGATGTGTGAGTAGGATGTGATTTCCCGGTGGAGATGGGTGACTGGGATGTGATACCCCATGGGAGATGTGTAACTGGGATGTTATGTCCCGGGTTAGATGGGTGACTGGGATGTGATTCCCAGGGGAGATGTGTGACTGGGATGTGATGTCGCAGGGGAGATGTTTGACAGGGATGTGATGTCCCAGGGGAGATGTGTGACTAGGATCTGATAACCGAGGAGAGATGTGTGACTGGGATGTGATGACTCATGGGAGATGTGTGACTGGCACGTGATGCCCCAGGGGAGATGTGTGACATGGATCTGATTCCCCAGGGGAGATGTGTGACAGGGATGTGATGTCTCGGGTGAGGTGTGTGACTGGGATGTGATGTCGCAGGGGAGATGGGTGACTGGGATGTGAAGTCCCAGGGGTGATGTGTGACTGGGATGTGATGTCCCAGGGGAGACGTGTGACTGGGATGCGATGTCCCAGGCGAGATGTGTGACTGGGATGCGATGTCCCAGGGGAGATATGTGATTGGGATGTGATGTCCCTGGGGAGATGGGTGACTGGGATGTGATGTCCCAGAGGAGATGGGTGAATAGAATGTGATGTCCCGGAGCAGATGTGTGACTCGGATGTGATGAACCATGGGAGATGCGTAACTGGGACATGATGCCCCAGGGGAGATGCGTGACTGGGATGTGATTCCCCAGGGGAGATGGCTGACTGGGATGTGATATTCCGTGGGAGATGTGTGACTTGAAGTGATGTCCCGGAGGTAACGTGTGAATGGGATGTGATTTCCTGGGGGAGATGGGTGACTGGGATATGATGGCCCAGGGTGGATGTGTGACTGGGATGTGATGTCCCAGGGGAGATCGGTGACTGGGATGTGATGTCGCAGGGGAGGTGGGTGACTGGGATGTGATAACCGAGGGGAGATGTGTGACTGGGATGTGATGACCCATGGGAGATGTGTGACTGGCACGTGATGCCCCAGGGAGATTGTGTGACATGGATCTGATTTCCCAGGGGAGATGTGTGACAGGGATGTGATGTCTCGGGTGAGGTGTGTGACTGGGATATGATGTCCCAGGGGAGATGGGTGACTGGGATGTGAAATCCCAGGGGTGATGTGTGACTGGGATGTGATGTCCCAGGGGAGACGTGTGACTGGGATGCGATGTCCCAGGGGAGATGTGTGACTGGGATGCGATGTCCCACGGGAGATGTGTGTCTGGGATATGATGTTCCGGGGGAGATGGGTGACTGGGATGTGATGCCCCAGGGGAGATGGGTGATTGGGATGTGATGTCCCAGGGGAGATGTCTGACTGGATGAGATTCCACAGGGGAGAATTGTGACTGGGATGCGATGTCCCAGGGGAGATGTGTGACTAGGATGTGATGTCCCAGGGGAGATATGTGATTGGGATGTGATGGCCCGGGGGAGATGTCTGACTGCATGAGATTCCACAGGGCAGAAGTGTGACTGGGATGCGATGTCCCAGGGGAGATGGGTGACTGGGATGTGATGCCCCAGGGGAGAAGGGTGACTGGGATGTGATGCCCCAGGGGAGATGTGTGACTGGGATGTGATGGCCCAGGGGAGATGTGTGACTGGCATGTGATTCCCAGGGGAGATGTGTGATTGGGATGTGATTCCCCAAGGGAGATGTCTGACTGGGATGTGATGTTCCTGGGGAGATGTGCGACTGAGATGTGATGTCCCAGGGGAGATGTGTGACTGGGATGTGATTCCCCTGGGAGGTGTGCGACTGGGATGAGATGTCCTAGGGGAGATGTGTGACTGAGATGAGATGTCCCAGGGGTGGGTGACTGGGATGTGATACCCCAGGGGAGATGTGTGACTGGGTTGTGATGTCTTGGAGGAGATGTCTGACTGGGATCTAATTCCCTAGGCGAGATGTGTGACTGGGATGTGATTCCCAGGGGAGATGTGTGACTGGGATATGATTCCCCAGGGAAGTTGGGTGACTGGGATGTGATTCCCCAGGGGAAGGGTGTGACAGGGATGTGATGTCCAAGAGGAGATGGATGATTCGGATGTGATGTCCCAGGAGAGGTATGTGACTGGGATGCGATGTCCCAGGGGAGATGGGTGACTGGGATGTGATGTTCCCGGGGAGATGGGTGACTGGGATGAGAGTCACCAGGGGAGATGTGTGACTGGGATATGATGTCCCGGGGGAGATGGGTGACTGGGATGTGATTCCCCAGGGGAGATGGCTGACTGGGATGTGATGTTCCAGGGGAGATGTGTGACTTGAATGTGACGTCCCGGAGGTGATGTGTGAGTAGGATGTGATTTCCCGGTGGAGATGGGTGACTGGGATGTGATACCCCATGGGAGATGTGTAACTGGGATGTTATGTCCCGGGTTAGATGGGTGACTGGGATGTGATTCCCAGGGGAGATGTGTGACTGGGATGTGATGTCGCAGGGGAGATGTTTGACAGGGATGTGATGTCCCAGGGGAGATGTGTGACTAGGATCTGATAACCGAGGAGAGATGTGTGACTGGGATGTGATGACTCATGGGAGATGTGTGACTGGCACGTGATGCCCCAGGGGAGATGTGTGACATGGATCTGATTCCCCAGGGGAGATGTGTGACAGGGATGTGATGTCTCGGGTGAGGTGTGTGACTGGGATGTGATGTCGCAGGGGAGATGGGTGACTGGGATGTGAAGTCCCAGGGGTGATGTGTGACTGGGATGTGATGTCCCAGGGGAGACGTGTGACTGGGATGCGATGTCCCAGGCGAGATGTGTGACTGGGATGCGATGTCCCAGGGGAGATATGTGATTGGGATGTGATGTCCCTGGGGAGATGGGTGACTGGGATGTGATGTCCCAGAGGAGATGGGTGAATAGAATGTGATGTCCCGGAGCAGATGTGTGACTCGGATGTGATGAACCATGGGAGATGCGTAACTGGGACATGATGCCCCAGGGGAGATGCGTGACTGGGATGTGATTCCCCAGGGGAGATGGCTGACTGGGATGTGATATTCCGTGGGAGATGTGTGACTTGAAGTGATGTCCCGGAGGTAACGTGTGAATGGGATGTGATTTCCTGGGGGAGATGGGTGACTGGGATATGATGGCCCAGGGTGGATGTGTGACTGGGATGTGATGTCCCAGGGGAGATCGGTGACTGGGATGTGATGTCGCAGGGGAGGTGGGTGACTGGGATGTGATAACCGAGGGGAGATGTGTGACTGGGATGTGATGACCCATGGGAGATGTGTGACTGGCACGTGATGCCCCAGGGAGATTGTGTGACATGGATCTGATTTCCCAGGGGAGATGTGTGACAGGGATGTGATGTCTCGGGTGAGGTGTGTGACTGGGATATGATGTCCCAGGGGAGATGGGTGACTGGGATGTGAAATCCCAGGGGTGATGTGTGACTGGGATGTGATGTCCCAGGGGAGACGTGTGACTGGGATGCGATGTCCCAGGGGAGATGTGTGACTGGGATGCGATGTCCCACGGGAGATGTGTGTCTGGGATATGATGTTCCGGGGGAGATGGGTGACTGGGATGTGATGCCCCAGGGGAGATGGGTGATTGGGATGTGATGTCCCAGGGGAGATGTCTGACTGGATGAGATTCCACAGGGGAGAATTGTGACTGGGATGCGATGTCCCAGGGGAGATGTGTGACTAGGATGTGATGTCCCAGGGGAGATGTGTGACTGGCACGTGATGCCCCAGGGAGATTGTGTGACATGGATCTGATTTCCCAGGGGAGATGTGTGACAGGGATGTGATGTCTCGGGTGAGGTGTGTGACTGGGATATGATGTCCCAGGGGAGATGGGTGACTGGGATGTGAAGTCCCAGGGGTGATGTGTGACTGGGATGTGATGTCCCAGGGGAGACGTGTGACTGGGATGCGATGTCCCAGGGGAGATGTGTGACTGGGATGCGATGTCCCACGGGAGATGTGTGTCTGGGATATGATGTTCCGGGGGAGATGGGTGACTGGGATGTGATGCCCCAGGGGAGATGGGTGATTGGGATGTGATGTCCCAGGGGAGATGTCTGACTGGATGAGATTCCACAGGGGAGAATTGTGACTGGGATGCGATGTCCCAGGGGAGATGTGTGACTAGGATGTGATGTCCCAGGGGAGATATGTGATTGGGATGTGATGGCCCGGGGGAGATGTCTGACTGCATGAGATTCCACAGGGCAGAAGTGTGACTGGGTTGTGATGTCTTGGAGGAGATGTCTGACTGGGATCTAATTCCCTAGGCGAGATGTGTGACTGGGATGTGATTCCCAGGGGAGATGTGTGACTGGGATATGATTCCCCAGGGAAGTTGGGTGACTGGGATGTGATTCCCCAGGGGAAGGGTGTGACAGGGATGTGATGTCCAAGAGGAGATGGATGATTCGGATGTGATGTCCCAGGAGAGGTATGTGACTGGGATGCGATGTCCCAGGGGAGATGGGTGACTGGGATGTGATGTTCCCGGGGAGATGGGTGACTGGGATGAGAGTCACCAGGGGAGATGTGTGACTGGGATATGATGTCCCGGGGGAGATGGGTGACTGGGATGTGATTCCCCAGGGGAGATGGCTGACTGGGATGTGATGTTCCAGGGGAGATGTGTGACTTGAATGTGACGTCCCGGAGGTGATGTGTGAGTAGGATGTGATTTCCCGGTGGAGATGGGTGACTGGGATGTGATACCCCATGGGAGATGTGTAACTGGGATGTTATGTCCCGGGTTAGATGGGTGACTGGGATGTGATTCCCAGGGGAGATGTGTGACTGGGATGTGATGTCGCAGGGGAGATGTTTGACAGGGATGTGATGTCCCAGGGGAGATGTGTGACTAGGATCTGATAACCGAGGAGAGATGTGTGACTGGGATATGATGACTCATGGGAGATGTGTGACTGGCACGTGATGCCCCAGGGGAGATGTGTGACATGGATCTGATTCCCCAGGGGAGATGTGTGACAGGGATGTGATGTCTCGGGTGAGGTGTGTGACTGGGATGTGATGTCGCAGGGGAGATGGGTGACTGGGATGTGAAGTCCCAGGGGTGATGTGTGACTGGGATGTGATGTCCCAGGGGAGACGTGTGACTGGGATGCGATGTCCCAGGCGAGATGTGTGACTGGGATGCGATGTCCCAGGGGAGATATGTGATTGGGATGTGATGTCCCGGGGGAGATGGGTGACTGGGATGTGATGTCCCAGAGGAGATGGGTGAATAGAATGTGATGTCCCGGAGCAGATGTGTGACTCGGATGTGATGAACCATGGGAGATGCGTAACTGGGACATGATGCCCCAGGGGAGATGCGTGACTGGGATGTGATTCCCCAGGGGAGATGGCTGACTGGGATGTGATATTCCGTGGGAGATGTGTGACTTGAAGTGATGTCCCGGAGGTAACGTGTGAATGGGATGTGATTTCCTGGGGGAGATGGGTGACTGGGATATGATGGCCCAGGGTGGATGTGTGACTGGGATGTGATGTCCCAGGGGAGATCGGTGACTGGGATGTGATGTCGCAGGGGAGGTGGGTGACTGGGATGTGATAACCGAGGGGAGATGTGTGACTGGGATGTGATGACCCATGGGAGATGTGTGACTGGCACGTGATGCCCCAGGGAGATTGTGTGACATGGATCTGATTTCCCAGGGGAGATGTGTGACAGGGATGTGATGTCTCGGGTGAGGTGTGTGACTGGGATATGATGTCCCAGGGGAGATGGGTGACTGGGATGTGAAATCCCAGGGGTGATGTGTGACTGGGATGTGATGTCCCAGGGGAGACGTGTGACTGGGATGCGATGTCCCAGGGGAGATGTGTGACTGGGATGCGATGTCCCACGGGAGATGTGTGTCTGGGATATGATGTTCCGGGGGAGATGGGTGACTGGGATGTGATGCCCCAGGGGAGATGGGTGATTGGGATGTGATGTCCCAGGGGAGATGTCTGACTGGATGAGATTCCACAGGGGAGAATTGTGACTGGGATGCGATGTCCCAGGGGAGATGTGTGACTAGGATGTGATGTCCCAGGGGAGATGTGTGACTGGCACGTGATGCCCCAGGGAGATTGTGTGACATGGATCTGATTTCCCAGGGGAGATGTGTGACAGGGATGTGATGTCTCGGGTGAGGTGTGTGACTGGGATATGATGTCCCAGGGGAGATGGGTGACTGGGATGTGAAATCCCAGGGGTGATGTGTGACTGGGATGTGATGTCCCAGGGGAGACGTGTGACTGGGATGCGATGTCCCAGGGGAGATGTGTGACTGGGATGCGATGTCCCACGGGAGATGTGTGTCTGGGATATGATGTTCCGGGGGAGATGGGTGACTGGGATGTGATGCCCCAGGGGAGATGGGTGATTGGGATGTGATGTCCCAGGGGAGATGTCTGACTGGATGAGATTCCACAGGGGAGAATTGTGACTGGGATGCGATGTCCCAGGGGAGATGTGTGACTAGGATGTGATGTCCCAGGGGAGATATGTGATTGGGATGTGATGGCCCGGGGGAGATGTCTGACTGCATGAGATTCCACAGGGCAGAAGTGTGACTGGGATGCGATGTCCCAGGGGAGATGGGTGACTGGGATGTGATGCCCCAGGGGAGAAGGGTGACTGGGATGTGATGCCCCAGGGGAGATGTGTGACTGGGATGTGATGGCCCAGGGGAGATGTGTGACTGGCATGTGATTCCCAGGGGAGATGTGTGATTGGGATGTGATTCCCCAAGGGAGATGTCTGACTGGGATGTGATGTTCCTGGGGAGATGTGCGACTGAGATGTGATGTCCCAGGGGAGATGTGTGACTGGGATGTGATTCCCCTGGGAGGTGTGCGACTGGGATGAGATGTCCTAGGGGAGATGTGTGACTGAGATGAGATGTCCCAGGGGTGGGTGACTGGGATGTGATACCCCAGGGGAGATGTGTGACTGGGTTGTGATGTCTTGGAGGAGATGTCTGACTGGGATCTAATTCCCTTGGCGAGATGTGTGACTGGGATGTGATTCCCAGGGGAGATGTGTGACTGGGATATGATTCCCCAGGGAAGTTGGGTGACTGGGATGTGATTCCCAAGGGGAAGGGTGTGACAGGGATGTGATGTCCAAGGGGAGATGGGTGATTCGGATGTGTTGTCCCAGGAGAGGTATGTGACTGGGATGCGATGTCCCAGGGGAGATGGGTGACTGGGATGTGATGTTCCCGGGGAGATGGGTGACTGGGATGAGAGTCACCAGGGGAGATGTGTGACTGGGATATGATAACCGAGGAGAGATGTGTGACTGGGATGTGATGACTCATGGGAGATGTGTGACTGGCACGTGATGCCCCAGGGGAGATGTGTGACATGGATCTGATTCCCCAGGGGAGATGTGTGACAGGGATGTGATGTCTCGGGTGAGGTGTGTGACTGGGATGTGATGTCGCAGGGGAGATGGGTGACTGGGATGTGAAGTCCCAGGGGTGAAGTGTGACTGGGATGTGATGTCCCAGGGGAGACGTGTGACTGGGATGCGATGTCCCAGGCGAGATGTGTGACTGGGATGCGATGTCCCAGGGGAGATATGTGATTGGGATGTGATGTCCCGGGGGAGATGGGTGACTGGGATGTGATGTCCCAGAGGAGATGGGTGAATAGAATGTGATGTCCCGGAGCAGATGTGTGACTCGGATGTGATGAACCATGGGAGATGTGTAACTGGGACATGATGCCCCAGGGGAGATGCGTGACTGGGATGTGATTCCCCAGGGGAGATGGCTGACTGGGATGTGATATTCCGTGGGAGATGTGTGACTTGAAGTGATGTCCCGGAGGTAACGTGTGAATGGGATGTGATTTCCTGGGGGAGATGGGTGACTGGGATATGATGGCCCAGGGTGGATGTGTGACTGGGATGTGATGTCCCAGGGGAGATCGGTGACTGGGATGTGATGTCGCAGGGGAGGTGGGTGACTGGGATGTGATAACCGAGGGGAGATGTGTGACTGGGATGTGATGACCCATGGGAGATGTGTGACTGGCACGTGATGCCCCAGGGAGATTGTGTGACATGGATCTGATTTCCCAGGGGAGAAGTGTGACAGGGATGTGATGTCTCGGGTGAGGTGTGTGACTGGGATATGATGTCCCAGGGGAGATGTCTGACTGGATGAGATTCCACAGGGGAGAATTGTGACTGGGATGCGATGTCCCAGGGGAGATGTGTGACTAGGATGTGATGTCCCAGGGGAGATATGTGATTGGGATGTGATGGCCCGGGGGAGATGTCTGACTGCATGAGATTCCACAGGGCAGAAGTGTGACTGGGATGCGATGTCCCAGGGGAGATGGGTGACTGGGATGTGATGCCCCAGGGGAGAAGGGTGACTGGGATGTGATGCCCCAGGGGAGATGTGTGACTGGGATGTGATGGCCCAGGGGAGATGTGTGACTGGCATGTGATTCCCAGGGGAGATGTGTGATTGGGATGTGATTCCCCAAGGGAGATGTCTGACTGGGATGTGATGTTCCTGGGGAGATGTGCGACTGAGATGTGATGTCCCAGGGGAGATGTGTGACTGGGATGTGATTCCCCTGGGAGGTGTGCGACTGGGATGAGATGTCCTAGGGGAGATGTGTGACTGAGATGAGATGTCCCAGGGGTGGGTGACTGGGATGTGATACCCCAGGGGAGATGTGTGACTGGGTTGTGATGTCTTGGAGGAGATGTCTGACTGGGATCTAATTCCCTAGGCGAGATGTGTGACTGGGATGTGATTCCCAGGGGAGATGTGCGACTGGGATATGATTCCCCAGGGAAGTTGGGTGACTGGGATGTGATTCCCCAGGGGAAGGGTGTGACAGGGATGTGATGTCCAAGGGGAGATGGGTGATTCGGATGTGATGTCCCAGGAGAGGTATGTGACTGGGATGCTATGTCCCAGGGGAGATGGGTGACTGGGATGTGATGTTCCCGGGGAGATGGGTGACTGGGATGAGAGTCACCAGGGGAGATGTGTGACTGGGATATGATGTCCCGGGGGAGATGGGTGACTGGGATGTGATTCCCCAGGGGAGATGGCTGACTGGGATGTGATGTTCCAGGGGAGATGTGTGACTTGAATGTGACGTCCCGGAGGTGATGTGTGAGTAGGATGTGATTTCCCGGTGGAGATGGGTGACTGGGATGTGATACCCCATGGGAGATGTGTAACTGGGATGTTATGTCCCGGGTTAGATGGGTGACTGGGATGTGATGTCCCTGGGGAGATCGCTGACTGCGATGTGATGTCCCGGTGGCGATGGGTAACTGGAATGTGATTCCCCAGGGGAGATGTGCGACTGGGATGTGAGGCCCCGGGGGAGATGGGTGACTGGGATGTGATTCCCAGGGGAGATGTGTGACTGGGATGTGATGTCGCAGGGGAGATGTTTGACAGGGATGTGATGTCCCAGGGGAGATGTGTGACTAGGATCTGATAACCGAGGAGAGATGTGTGACTGGGATGTGATGACTCATGGGAGATGTGTGACTGGCACGTGATGCCCCAGGGGAGATGTGTGACATGGATCTGATTCCCCAGGGGAGATGTGTGACAGGGATGTGATGTCTCGGGTGAGGTGTGTGACTGGGATGTGATGTCGCAGGGGAGATGGGTGACTGGGATGTGAAGTCCCAGGGGTGATGTGTGACTGGGATGTGATGTCCCAGGGCAGACGTGTGACTGGGATGCGATGTCCCAGGCGAGATGTGTGACTGGGATGCGATGTCCCAGGGGAGATATGTGATTGGGATGTGATGTCCCGGGGGAGATGGGTGACTGGGATGTGATGTCCCAGAGGAGATGGGTGAATAGAATGTGATGTCCCGGAGCAGATGTGTGACTCGGATGTGATGAACCATGGGAGATGTGTAACTGGGACGTGATGCCCCAGGGGAGATGCGTGACTGGGATGTGATTCCCCAGGGGAGATGGCTGACTGGGATGTGATATTCCGTGGGAGATGTGTGACTTGAAGTGATGTCCCGGAGGTAACGTGTGAATGGGATGTGATTTCCTGGGAGAGATGGGTGACTGGGATGTGATGGCCCAGGGTGGATGTGTGACTGGGATGTGATGTCCCAGGGGAGATCGATGACTGGGATGTGATGTCGCAGGGGAGGTGGGTGACTGGGATGTGATAACCGAGGGGAGATGTGTGACAGGGATGTGATGACCCATGGGAGATGTGTGACTGGCACGTGATGCCCCAGGGAGATTGTGTGACATGGATCTGATTCCCCAGGGGAGATGTGTGACAGGGATGTGATGTCTCGGGTGCGGTGTGTGACTGGGATATGATGTCCCAGGGGAGATGGGTGACTGGGATGTGAAATCCCAGGGGTGATGTGTGACTGGGATGTGATGTCCCAGGGGAGACGTGTGACTGGGATGCGATGTCCCACGGGAGATGTGTGTCTGCTATATGATGCTCCAGGGGAGATGGGTGACTGGGATGTGATGCCCCAGGGGAGATGGGTGATTGGGATGTGATGTCCCAGGGGAGATGTCTGACTGGATGAGATTCCACAGGGAGAATTGTGACTGGGATGCGATGTCCCAGGGGAGATGTGTGACTAGGATGTGATGTCCCAGGGGAGATGTGTGACTTGAATGTGATGTCCCGGAGGTGATGTGTGAGTGGGATGTGATTTCCCCGAGGAGATGGGTGACTGGGATGTGATTGCCCATGGGAGATGTGTAACTGGGATGTGATGTCCCAGGGGTGATGTGTGACTGGGATGTGATGTCCCAGGGGTGATGTGTGACTGGGATGTGATGTACCGCGGGAGATGGGTGACTGGGATATAATAACCGAGGGGAGATGTGTGACATGGACCTGATTCCCCAGGGAAGTTGTCTGACTGGGATGTGATGTCCCAGGGGAGATGTGTGACTGGGATGTGAAGTGCCAGGGGTGATGTGTGACTGGGACGTGATTTACCGGGGGAGATGGGTGACTGGGATGTGATGTCCCGGGTAGATATGTGACTGGGTAGTGACATCCCGGGGGGAGATGTGTGACTGGGATGTGATGTCCCGGGGGAGGTGGGTGATTTAGATGCGATGTCCCAGGGGAGATGTGTGATTGGGATGTGATGTCCCAGGGGAGATGGATGACTGGGATGTGATGTCCCAGGGGAGATGTGTGACTGAGATGTGATGTCGCAGGGGAGATGGGTGACTGGGATCTTATATCCGAGGGGAGATGTGTGACATGGATCTGATTCCACAGGGGAGATATGTGTCAGGGCTGTGATGTCTCGGGAGAGGTGTGTGACTGGGACGTGATGTCCCAGGGCAGATGGGTGACTGGGATGTGATGTTCCAGGGGAGATGGGTGACTGGGATGAGAGTCACCAGGGGAGATGTGTGCCTGGGATATGATGTCCCGGGGGAGATGGGTGACTGGGATGTGATTCCCCAGGGGAGATGGCTGACTGGGATGTGATGTTCCAGGGGAGATGTGTGACTTGAATGTGACGTCCCGGAGGTGATGTGTGAGTAGGATGTGATTTCCCGGTGGAGATGGGTGACTGGGATGTGATACCCCATGGGAGATGTGTAACTGGGATGTTATGTCCCGGGTTAGATGGGTGACTGGGATGTGATGTCCCTGGGGAGATCGCTGACTGCGATGTGATGTCCCGGTGGCGATGGGTAACTGGAATGTGATTCCCCAGGGGAGATGTGCGACTGGGATGTGAGGCCCCGGGGGAGATGGGTGACTGGGATCTGATTCCCAGGGGAGATGTGTGACTGGGATGTGATGTCGCAGGGGAGATGTTTGACAGGGATGTGATGTCCCAGGGGAGATGTGTGACTAGGATCTGATAACCGAGGAGAGATGTGTGACTGGGATGTGATGACTCATGGGAGATGTGTGACTGGCACGTGATGCCCCAGGGGAGATGTGTGACATGGATCTGATTCCCCAGGGGAGATGTGTGACAGGGATGTGATGTCTCGGGTGAGGTGTGTGACTGGGATGTGATGTCCCAGGGGAGATGGGTGACTGGGATGTGAAGTCCCAGGGGTGATGTGTGACTGGGATGTGATGTCCCAGGGGAGACGTGTGACTGGGATGCGATGTCCCAGGCGAGATGTGTGACTGGGATGCGATGTCCCAGGGGAGATATGTGATTGGGATGTGATGTCCCGGGGGAGATGGGTGACTGGGATGTGATGTCCCAGAGGAGATGGGTGAATAGAATGTGATGTCCCGGAGCAGATGTGTGACTCAGATGTGATGAACCATGGGAGATGTGTAACTGGGACGTGATGCCCCAGGGGAGATGCGTGACTGGGATGTGATTCCCCAGGGGAGATGGCTGACTGGGATGTGATATTCCGTGGGAGATGTGTGACTTGAAGTTATGTCCCGGAGGTAACGTGTGAATGGGATGTGATTTCCTGGGGGAGATGGGTGACTGGAATGTGACGGCCCAGGGTGGATGTGTGACTGGGATGTGATGTCCCAGGGGAGATCGGTGACTGGGATGTGATGTCGCAGGGGAGGTGGGTGACTGGGATGTGATAACCGAGGGGAGATGTGTGACTGGGATGTGATGACCCATGGGAGATGTGTGACTGGCACGTGATGCCCCAGGGAGATTGTGTGATATGGATCTGATTTCCCAGGGGAGATGTGTGACAGGGATGTGATGTCTCGGGTGAGGTGTGTGACTGGGATATGATGTCCCAGGGGAGATGGGTGACTGGGATGTGAAATCCCAGGGGTGATGTGTGACTGGGATATGATGTCCCAGGGGAGACGTGTGACTGGGATGCGATGTCCCAGGGGAGATGTGTGACTGGGATGCGATGTCCCACGGGAGATGTGTGTCTGGGATATGATGTTCCGGGGGAGATGGGTGACTGGGATGTGATTCCCCTGGGAGGTGTGCAACTGGGATGAGATGTCCTAGGGGAGATGTGTGACTGAGATGAGATGTCCCAGGGGTGGGTGACTGGGATGTGATACCCCAGGGGAGATGTGTGACTGGGTTGTGATATCTTGGAGGAGATGTCTGACTGGGATCTAATTGCCTAGGCGAGATGTGTGACTGGGATGTGATTCCCAGGGGAGATGTGTGACTGGGATTTGATTCCCCAGGGAAGTTGTGTGACTGGGATGTGATTCACCAGGGGAAGGGTGTGACAGGGATGTGATGTCCAAGGGGAGATGGGTGATTCGGATGTGATGTCCCAGGAGAGGTATGTGACTGGGATGCGATGTCCCAGGGGAGATGGGTGACTGGGATGTGATGTTCCAGGGGAGATGGGTGACTGGGATGAGAGTCACCAGGGGAGATGTGTGACTGGGATATGATGTCCCGGGGGAGATGGGTGACTGGGATGTGATTCCCCAGGGGAGATGGCTGACTGGGATGTGATGTTCCAGGGGAGATGTGTGACTTGAATGTGACGTCCCGGAGGTGATGTGTGAGTAGGATGTGATTTCCCGGTGGAGATGGGTGACTGGGATGTGATGTCCCAGGGGAGATGGGTGACTGGGATGTGATTTTCCAGGAGAGATGCATGACTGGGATGTGATTCCCCAGGGAAGTTGGGTGACTGGACGTGATTCCCCAGGGGAGTTGTGTGACTGGGATGTGGTGTCCTGGGGGAGATATGTGACTGGGATGTGATGTTCCAGGGGAGATGTGTGACTTGAATGTGATGTCCCGGAGGTGATGTGTGAGTGGGATGTGATTTCCCCGGGAGATGGGTGACTGGGATGTGATTGCCCATGGGAGATGTGTAACTGGGATGTGATGTCCCAGGGGAGATGGGTGACTGGGATGTGAAGTGCCAGGGGTGATGTGTGACTGGATGTGATGTCCCAGGGGTGATGTGTGACTGGGATGTGATGTACCGCGGGAGATGGGTGACTGGGATATAATAACCGAGGGGAGATGTGTGACATGGACCTGATTCCCCAGGGAAGTTGTGTGACTGGGATGTGATGTCCCAGGGGAGATGTGTGACTGGGATGTGAAGTGCCAGGGGTGATGTGTGACTGGGATGTGATGTACCGGGGGAGATGGGTGACTGGGATGTGATGTCCCGGGTAGATATGTGACTGGTTAGTGACATCCCGGGGGGAGATGTGTGACTGGGATGTGATGTCCCGGGGGAGATGGATGACTAGGATGTGATGTCCCAGGGTAGGTGTGTGACTGGGATGTGAGTCACCAGGGGAGATGGGAGACTGGGATGTGATGTCCCTGGGGAGATCTCTGACTACGATGTGATGTCCCGGTGGCGATTGGTGACTGAGATGTGATGGCCTAGGGGAAATGTGTGACTGGGATGTAATTCCCAGGGGAGATGTGTGACTGAGATGTGATGTCGCAGGGGAGATGGGTGACTGGGATCTTATATCCGAGGGGAGATGTGTGACATGGATCTGATTCCACAGGGGAGATATGTGTCAGGGCTGTGATGTCTCGGGAGAGGTGTGTGACTGGGATGTGATGTCCCAGGGCAGATGGGTGACTGGGATGTGATGTTGCAGGGGAGATGGGTGACTGGGATGAGAGTCACCGGGGGAGATGTGTGACTGGGATATGATGTCCCGGGGGAGATGGGTGACTGGATGTGATTCCCCAGGGAGATGGCTGACTGGGATGTGATGTTCCAGGGGAGATGTGTGACTTGAATGTGACGTCCCGGAGGTGATGTGTGAGTAGGATGTGATTTCCCGGTGGAGATGGGTGACTGGGATGTGATACCCCATGGGAGATGTGTAACTGGGATGTTATGTCCCGGGTTAGATGGGTGACTGGGATGTGATGTCCCTGGGGAGATCGCTGACTGCGATGTGATGTCCCGGTGGCGATGGGTAACTGGAATGTGATTCCCCAGGGGAGATGTGCGACTGGGATGTGAGGCCCCGGGGGAGATGGGTGACTGGGATGTGATTCCCAGGGGAGATGTGTGACTGGGATGTGATGTCGCAGGGGAGATGTTTGACAGGGATGTGATGTCCCAGGGGAGATGTGTGACTAGGATCTGATAACCGAGGAGAGATGTGTGACTGGGATGTGATGACCCATGGGAGATGTGTGACTGGCACGTGATGCCCCAGGGGAGATGTGCGACTGGGATGTGAGGCCCCGGGGGAGATGGGTGACTGGGATGTGATTCCCAGGGAGATGTGTGACTGGGATATGATGTCCCCCCAGGGGAGATGGGTGACTGGGATGTGAAATCCCAGGGGTGATGTGTGACTGGGATGTGATGTCCCAGGGGAGACGTGTGACTGGATGCGATGTCCCAGGGGAGATGTGTGACTGGGATGCGATGTCCCACGGGAGATGTCTGACTGCATGAGATTCCACAGGGGAGAAGTGTGACTGGGGTGCGATGTCCCAGGGGAGATGGGTGACTGGGATGTGATGCCCCAGGGGAGAAGGGTGACTGGGATGTGATGCCCCAGGGGAGATGTGTGACTGGGATGTGATTTCCCAGGGGAGATGTCTGACTGGATGAGATTCCACAGAGGAGATGTGTGACTGCGATGTGGTGTCCTGGGGGAGATATGTGACTGGGATGTGATGGCCCAGGGGAGATGTGTGACTGGCATGTGATTCCCAGGGGAGATGTGTGATTGGAATGTGATTCCCCAAGGGAGATGTCTGACTGGGATGTGATGTTCCTGGGGAGATGTGCGACTGAGATGCGATGTCCCAGGGGAGATGTGTGACTGGGATGTGATTCCCCTGGGAGGTGTGCGACTGGGATGAGATGTCCTAGGGGAGATGTGTGACTGAGATGAGATGTCCCAGGGGTGGGTGACTGGGATGTGATACCCCAGGGGAGATGTGTGACTGGGTTGTGATGTCTTGGAGGAGATGTCTGACTGGGATCTAATTCCCTAGGCGAGATGTGTGACTGGGATGTGATTCCCAGGGGAGATGTGTGACTGGGATATGATTCCCCAGGGAAGTTGGGTGACTGGGATGTGATTCCCCAGGGGAAGGGTGTGACAGGGATGTGATGTCCAAGGGGAGATGGGTGATTCGGATGTGATGTCCCAGGAGAGGTATGTGACTGGGATGCGATGTCCCAGGGGAGATGGGTGACTGGGATGTGATGTTCCAGGAGAGATGGGTGACTGGGATGAGAGTCACCAGGGGAGATGTGTGACTGGGATATGATGTCCCGGGGGAGATGGGTGACTGGGATGTGATTCCCCAGGGGAGATGGCTGACTGGGATGTGGTGTCGCAGGGGAGATGGGTGACTGGGATGTGAAGTCCCAGGGGTGATGTGTGACTGGGATGTGATGTCCCAGGGGAGACGTGTGACTGGGATGCGATGTCCCAGGCGAGATGTGTGACTGGGATGCGATGTCCCAGGGGAGATATGTGATTGGGATGTGATGTCCCGGGGGAGATGGGTGACTGGGATGTGATGTCCCCAGAGGAGATGGGTGAATAGAATGTGATGTCCCGCAGCAGATGTGTGACTCGGATATGATGAACCATGGAGATGTGTAACTGGGACGTGATGCCCCAGGGGAGATGCGTGACTGGGATGTGATTCCCCAGGGGAGATGGCTGACTGGGATGTGATATTCCGTGGGAGATGTGTAACTTGAAGTGATGTCCCGGAGGTAACGTGTGAATGGGATGTGATTTCCTGGGGGAGATGGGTGACTGGGATGTGATGGCCCAGGGTGGATGTGTGACTGGGATGTGATGTCCCAGGGGAGATCGGTGACTGGGATGTGATGTCGCAGGGGAGGTGGGTGACTGGGATGTGATAACCGAGGGGAGATGTGTGACAGGGATGTGATGACCCATGGGAGATGTGTGACTGGCACGTGATGCCCCAGGGAGATTGTGTGACATGGATCTGATTCCCCAGGGGAGATGTGTGACAGGGATGTGATGTCTCGGGTGAGGTGTGTGACTGGATATGATGTCCCAGGGGAGATGGGTGACTGGGATGTGAAATCCCAGGGGTGATGTGTGACTGGGATGTGATGTCCCAGGGGAGACGTGTGACTGGGATGCGATGTCCCAGGAGAGATGTGTGACTGGGATGCGATGTCCCACGGGAGATGTGTGTCTGGGATATGTTGCTCCGGGGGAGATGGGTGACTGGGATGTGATGCCCCAGGGGAGATGGGTGATTGGGATGTGATGTCCCAGGGGAGATGTCTGACTAGGATGTGATGTCCCAGGGGTGATGTGTGAGTGGGATGTGATTTCCCCGGGGAGATGGGTGACTGGGATGTGATTGCCCATGGGAGATGTGTAACTGGGATGTGATGTCCCAGGGGAGATGGGTGACAGGGATGTGAAGTGCCAGGGGTGATGTGTGACTGGGATGTGATGTCCCAGAGGTGATGTGTGACTGGGATGTGATGTACCGCGGGAGATGGGTGACTGGGATATAATAACCGAGGGGAGATGTGTGACATGGACCTGATTCCCCAGGGAAGTTGTGTGACTGGGATGTGATGTCCCAGGGGAGATGTGTGACTGGGATGTGAAGTGCCAGGGGTGATGTGTGACTGGGATGTGATGTACCGGGGGAGATGGGTGACTGGGATGTGATGTTCCCGGGGAGATGGGTGACTGGGATGAGAGTCACCAGGGGAGATGTGTGACTGGGATATGATGTCCCGGGGGAGATGGGTGACTGGGATGTGATTCCCCAGGGGAGATGGCTGACTGGGATGTGATGTTCCAGGGGAGATGTGTGACTTGAATGTGACGTCCCGGAGGTGATGTGTGAGTAGGATGTGATTTCCCGGTGGAGATGGGTGACTGGGATGTGATACCCCATGGGAGATGTGTAACTGGGATGTTATGTCCCGGGTTAGATGGGTGACTGGGATGTGATTCCCAGGGGAGATGTGTGACTGGGATGTGATGTCGCAGGGGAGATGTTTGACAGGGATGTGATGTCCCAGGGGAGATGTGTGACTAGGATCTGATAACCGAGGAGAGATGTGTGACTGGGATATGATGACTCATGGGAGATGTGTGACTGGCACGTGATGCCCCAGGGGAGATGTGTGACATGGATCTGATTCCCCAGGGGAGATGTGTGACAGGGATGTGATGTCTCGGGTGAGGTGTGTGACTGGGATGTGATGTCGCAGGGGAGATGGGTGACTGGGATGTGAAGTCCCAGGGGTGATGTGTGACTGGGATGTGATGTCCCAGGGGAGACGTGTGACTGGGATGCGATGTCCCAGGCGAGATGTGTGACTGGGATGCGATGTCCCAGGGGAGATATGTGATTGGGATGTGATGTCCCGGGGGAGATGGGTGACTGGGATGTGATGTCCCAGAGGAGATGGGTGAATAGAATGTGATGTCCCGGAGCAGATGTGTGACTCGGATGTGATGAACCATGGGAGATGCGTAACTGGGACATGATGCCCCAGGGGAGATGCGTGGACTGGGATGTGATTCCCCAGGGGAGATGGCTGACTGGGATGTGATATTCCGTGGGAGATGTGTGACTTGAAGTGATGTCCCGGAGGTAACGTGTGAATGGGATGTGATTTCCTGGGGGAGATGGGTGACTGGGATATGATGGCCCAGGGTGGATGTGTGACTGGGATGTGATGTCCCAGGGGAGATCGGTGACTGGATGTGATGTCGCAGGGGAGGTGGGTGACTGGGATGTGATAACCGAGGGGAGATGTGTGACTGGGATGTGATGACCCATGGGAGATGTGTGACTGGCACGTGATGCCCCAGGGAGATTGTGTGACATGGATCTGATTTCCCAGGGAGATGTGTGACAGGGATGTGATGTCTCGGGTGAGGTGTGTGACTGGGATATGATGTCCCAGGGGAGATGGGTGACTGGGATGTGAAATCCCAGGGGTGATGTGTGACTGGGATGTGATGTCCCAGGGGAGACGTGTGACTGGGATGCGATGTCCCAGGGGAGATGTGTGACTGGGATGCGATGTCCCACGGGAGATGTGTGTCTGGGATATGATGTTCCGGGGGAGATGGGTGACTGGGATGTGATGCCCCAGGGGAGATGGGTGATTGGGATGTGATGTCCCAGGGGAGATGTCTGACTGGATGAGATTCCACAGGGGAGAATTGTGACTGGGATGCGATGTCCCAGGGGAGATGTGTGACTAGGATGTGATGTCCCAGGGGAGATGTGTGACTGGCACGTGATGCCCCAGGGAGATTGTGTGACATGGATCTGATTTCCCAGGGGAGATGTGTGACAGGGATGTGATGTCTCGGGTGAGGTGTGTGACTGGGATATGATGTCCCAGGGAGATGGGTGACTGGGATGTGAAATCCCAGGGGTGATGTGTGACTGGGATGTGATGTCCCAGGGGAGACGTGTGACTGGGATGCGATGTCCCAGGGGAGATGTGTGACTGGGATGCGATGTCCCACGGGAGATGTGTGTCTGGGATATGATGTTCCGGGGGAGATGGGTGACTGGGATGTGATGCCCCAGGGGAGATGGGTGATTGGGATGTGATGTCCCAGGGGAGATGTCTGACTGGATGAGATTCCACAGGGGAGAATTGTGACTGGGATGCGATGTCCCAGGGGAGATGTGTGACTAGGATGTGATGTCCCAGGGGAGATATGTGATTGGGATGTGATGGCCCGGGGGAGATGTCTGACTGCATGAGATTCCACAGGGCAGAAGTGTGACTGGGATGCGATGTCCCAGGGGAGATGGGTGACTGGATGTGATGCCCCAGGGGAGAAGGGTGACTGGGATGTGATGCCCCAGGGGAGATGTGTGACTGGGATGTGATGGCCCAGGGGAGATGTGTGACTGGCATGTGATTCCCAGGGGAGATGTGTGATTGGGATGTGATTCCCCAAGGGAGATGTCTGACTGGGATGTGATGTTCCTGGGGAGATGTGCGACTGAGATGTGATGTCCCAGGGGAGATGTGTGACTGGGATGTGATTCCCCTGGGAGGTGTGCGACTGGGATGAGATGTCCTAGGGGAGATGTGTGACTGAGATGAGATGTCCCAGGGGTGGGTGACTGGGATGTGATACCCCAGGGGAGATGTGTGACTGGGTTGTGATGTCTTGGGAGGAGATGTCTGACTGGGATCTAATTCCCTTGGCGAGATGTGTGACTGGGATGTGATTCCCAGGGGAGATGTGTGACTGGGATATGATTCCCCAGGGAAGTTGGGTGACTGGGATGTGATTCCCAAGGGGAAGGGTGTGACAGGGATGTGATGTCCAAGGGGAGATGGGTGATTCGGATGTGTTGTCCCAGGAGAGGTATGTGACTGGGATGCGATGTCCCAGGGGAGATGGGTGACTGGGATGTGATGTTCCCGGGGAGATGGGTGACTGGGATGAGAGTCACCAGGGGAGATGTGTGACTGGGATATGATAACCGAGGAGAGATGTGTGACTGGGATGTGATGACTCATGGGAGATGTGTGACTGGCACGTGATGCCCCAGGGGAGATGTGTGACATGGATCTGATTCCCCAGGGGAGATGTGTGACAGGGATGTGATGTCTCGGGTGAGGTGTGTGACTGGGATGTGATGTCGCAGGGGAGATGGGTGACTGGGATGTGAAGTCCCAGGGGTGAAGTGTGACTGGGATGTGATGTCCCAGGGGAGACGTGTGACTGGGATGCGATGTCCCAGGCGAGATGTGTGACTGGGATGCGATGTCCCAGGGGAGATATGTGATTGGGATGTGATGTCCCGGGGGAGATGGGTGACTGGGATGTGATGTCCCAGAGGAGATGGGTGAATAGAATGTGATGTCCCGGAGCAGATGTGTGACTCGGATGTGATGAACCATGGGAGATGTGTAACTGGGACATGATGCCCCAGGGGAGATGCGTGACTGGGATGTGATTCCCCAGGGGAGATGGCTGACTGGGATGTGATATTCCGTGGGAGATGTGTGACTTGAAGTGATGTCCCGGAGGTAACATGTGAATGGGATGTGATTTCCTGGGGGAGATGGGTGACTGGGATATGATGGCCCAGGGTGGATGTGTGACTGGGATGTGATGTCCCAGGGGAGATCGGTGACTGGGATGTGATGTCGCAGGGGAGGTGGGTGACTGGGATGTGATAACCGAGGGGAGATGTGTGACAGGGATGTGATGACCCATGGGAGATGTGTGACTGGCACGTGATGCCCCAGGGAGATTGTGTGACATGGATCTGATTTCCCAGGGGAGAAGTGTGACAGGGATGTGATGTCTCGGGTGAGGTGTGTGACTGGGATATGATGTCCCAGGGGAGATGTCTGACTGGATGAGATTCCACAGGGGAGAATTGTGACTGGGATGCGATGTCCCAGGGGAGATGTGTGACTAGGATGTGATGTCCCAGGGGAGATATGTGATTGGGATGTGATGGCCCGGGGGAGATGTCTGACTGCATGAGATTCCACAGGGCAGAAGTGTGACTGGGATGCGATGTCCCAGGGGAGATGGGTGACTGGGATGTGATGCCCCAGGGGAGAAGGTGACTGGGATGTGATGCCCCAGGGGAGATGTGTGACTGGGATGTGATGGCCCAGGGGAGATGTGTGACTGGCATGTGATTCCCAGGGGAGATGTGTGATTGGGATGTGATTCCCCAAGGGAGATGTCTGACTGGGATGTGATGTTCCTGGGGAGATGTGCGACTGAGATGTGATGTCCCAGGGGAGATGTGTGACTGGGATGTGATTCCCCTGGGAGGTGTGCGACTGGGATGAGATGTCCTAGGGGAGATGTGTGACTGAGATGAGATGTCCCAGGGGTGGGTGACTGGGATGTGATACCCCAGGGGAGATGTGTGACTGGGTTGTGATGTCTTGGAGGAGATGTCTGACTGGGATCTAATTCCCTAGGCGAGATGTGTGACTGGGATGTGATTCCCAGGGGAGATGTGCGACTGGGATATGATTCCCCAGGGAAGTTGGGTGACTGGGATGTGATTCCCCAGGGGAAGGGTGTGACAGGGATGTGATGTCCAAGGGGAGATGGGTGATTCGGATGTGATGTCCCAGGAGAGGTATGTGACTGGGATGCTATGTCCCAGGGGAGATGGGTGACTGGGATGTGATGTTCCCGGGGAGATGGGTGACTGGGATGAGAGTCACCAGGGAGATGTGTGACTGGGATATGATGTCCCGGGGGAGATGGGTGACTGGGATGTGATTCCCCAGGGGAGATGGCTGACTGGGATGTGATGTTCCAGGGGAGATGTGTGACTTGAATGTGACGTCCCGGAGGTGATGTGTGAGTAGGATGTGATTTCCCGGTGGAGATGGGTGACTGGGATGTGATACCCCATGGGAGATGTGTAACTGGGATGTTATGTCCCGGGTTAGATGGGTGACTGGGATGTGATGTCCCTGGGGAGATCGCTGACTGCGATGTGATGTCCCGGTGGCGATGGGTAACTGGAATGTGATTCCCCAGGGGAGATGTGCGACTGGGATGTGAGGCCCCGGGGGAGATGGGTGACTGGGATGTGATTCCCAGGGGAGATGTGTGACTGGGATGTGATGTCGCAGGGGAGATGTTTGACAGGGATGTGATGTCCCAGGGGAGATGTGTGACTAGGATCTGATAACCGAGGAGAGATGTGTGACTGGGATGTGATGACTCATGGGAGATGTGTGACTGGCACGTGATGCCCCAGGGGAGATGTGTGACATGGATCTGATTCCCCAGGGGAGATGTGTGACAGGGATGTGATGTCTCGGGTGAGGTGTGTGACTGGGATGTGATGTCGCAGGGGAGATGGGTGACTGGGATGTGAAGTCCCAGGGGTGATGTGTGACTGGGATGTGATGTCCCAGGGCAGACGTGTGACTGGGATGCGATGTCCCAGGCGAGATGTGTGACTGGGATGCGATGTCCCAGGGGAGATATGTGATTGGGATGTGATGTCCCGGGGGAGATGGGTGACTGGGATGTGATGTCCCAGAGGAGATGGGTGAATAGAATGTGATGTCCCGGAGCAGATGTGTGACTCGGATGTGATGAACCATGGGAGATGTGTAACTGGGACGTGATGCCCCAGGGGAGATGCGTGACTGGGATGTGATTCCCCAGGGGAGATGGCTGACTGGGATGTGATATTCCGTGGGAGATGTGTGACTTGAAGTGATGTCCCGGAGGTAACGTGTGAATGGGATGTGATTTCCTGGGAGAGATGGGTGACTGGATGTGATGGCCCAGGGTGGATGTGTGACTGGGATGTGATGTCCCAGGGGAGATCGATGACTGGGATGTGATGTCGCAGGGGAGGTGGGTGACTGGGATGTGATAACCGAGGGGAGATGTGTGACAGGGATGTGATGACCCATGGGAGATGTGTGACTGGCACGTGATGCCCCAGGGAGATTGTGTGACATGGATCTGATTCCCAGGGGAGATGTGTGACAGGGATGTGATGTCTCGGGTGCGGTGTGTGACTGGGATATGATGTCCCAGGGGAGATGGGTGACTGGGATGTGAAATCCCAGGGGTGATGTGTGACTGGGATGTGATGTCCCAGGGGAGACGTGTGACTGGGATGCGATGTCCCACGGAAGATGTGTGTCTGCTATATGATGCTCCAGGGGAGATGGGTGACTGGGATGTGATGCCCCAGGGGAGATGGGTGATTGGGATGTGATGTCCCAGGGGAGATGTCTGACTGGATGAGATTCCACAGGGAGAATTGTGACTGGGATGCGATGTCCCAGGGAGATGTGTGACTAGGATGTGATGTCCCAGGGGAGATGTGTGACTTGAATGTGATGTCCCGGAGGTGATGTGTGAGTGGGATGTGATTTCCCCGAGGAGATGGGTGACTGGGATGTGATTGCCCATGGGAGATGTGTAACTGGGATGTGATGTCCCAGGGGTGATGTGTGACTGGGATGTGATGTCCCAGGGGTGATGTGTGACTGGGATGTGATGTACCGCGGGAGATGGGTGACTGGGATATAATAACCGAGGGGAGATGTGTGACATGGACCTGATTCCCCAGGGAAGTTGTCTGACTGGGATGTGATGTCCCAGGGGAGATGTGTGACTGGGATGTGAAGTGCCAGGGGTGATGTGTGACTGGGATGTGATTTACCGGGGGAGATGGGTGACTGGGATGTGATGTCCCGGGTAGATATGTGACTGGGTAGTGACATCCCGGGGGGAGATGTGTGACTGGGATGTGATGTCCCGGGGGAGGTGGGTGATTTAGATGCGATGTCCCAGGGGAGATGTGTGATTGGGATGTGATGTCCCAGGGGAGATGGATGACTGGGATGTGATGTCCCAGGGAGATGTGTGACTGAGATGTGATGTCGCAGGGGAGATGGGTGACTGGGATCTTATATCCGAGGGGAGATGTGTGACATGGATCTGATTCCACAGGGGAGATATGTGTCAGGGCTGTGATGTCTCGGGAGAGGTGTGTGACTGGGACGTGATGTCCCAGGGCAGATGGGTGACTGGGATGTGATGTTCCAGGGGAGATGGGTGACTGGGATGAGAGTCACCAGGGGAGATGTGTGCCTGGGATATG
>NW_027277418.1:0-28376 GCF_030028105.1 Mobula birostris | reverse complement strand
ACAGCTGGTCTGAGGAGTAGTTGAGGATCGGGCAGAGAGGGGGTTACAGCTGGTCTGAGGAGTAGTTGAGGATCGGACAGAGATGGGGTTACAGCTGGGGCCCGAGCACTACTCCCTGCCCTACCAGCAGTTGCTCTCCACTCTGTCATACCCAAGCCTGAGCAAACTCCTCACGCAGAAGTCAGCCCTCTCTCTTGCACAATTACAGCTCTTATACAGACTGCTCAAAACTCACACTGAGCCACGTCACCAGCCAGCAGTCAGGGCCCTGCTGGGGGAGGAGGGGAGTGGCAGCCTGTTTGATCAGTGGACTTTGTACACGTGTGAGCCATGAAAGGTTCGGCAGTCTCTCTCTCTCGCTCTCACGCACACACAGTGTCTGCTGTACACAGTATTGCAGGCAGACTCACCCACAGCACACACGCCTGTCCGCAGCACGCAGTGAGCCAGCAGGAACAGCTTTGGCAGCCTCAGTCATGGCCCCTGGCAAACACAGCAGCAGACCTGAGTTTAAACAAGGCATGGATGCTGTGCCTTGTTACCAGCCCTCCGCCATCTTCAGATTATTTCTTATAAACCCGTCCAACACCATCAGCTCTGGAAGGAACCTCCCCCCCCAAATAAACTCGCCTCACCTCTCTCCACTCCCACATGCCAGAGACGGCCAGCGGCTACATGAGCATATCAGGCAGAGATCACTGGAGAGCAGGGTGTGTCCGTAGGTAGCTGATACCAAAACTGACTACAGACAGACCTCAACCTTGGTCACTCTAACGCTAAGGACAGCGACCAAACTAAACACTGGATGTGCAGACCTCAGGACCACTGCCTCAGGGAGTAACGATGGATCCCCACATTGTTTCCTACCCTGTTCCGATTTGCCTATATCCCTCTCAAACTTTCATATCCATGTACCTGTCCAAGTTGCATTTAAATGTTGCTTCTTTTTGTGCTTCTACCACTTCCTCTGCCACCTGCTTCTACATACAGATAATACTCCAGATGGAAAAAGTTGCCCCTCTGGTTCCAACTTAATCTCTCCACTCACCTGAAAACTAATTCTCGATTCCCATCCCTGGGAAAGACAATTTACCCTATCCATGTCCCTCAAGCTTTTGTACAGTTCTGTAAGATCACTCTTCAGTCTCCTGCACTCCAATGAATAAAGCCCCAGCCTGCTTGACTTCTCTCCAAAACTTATTCCCCTGGGCCCTGGCAACATCCTCCGTATTCGATCCAGCTCAATAGCATCTCTCCTTCAGCAAGCAACCAAAACTGACCACAAGATTCCAAATGCGGCCTCACCAACGTTTTGTCTAACTGCAACATAATGTCCCAACTCCTATATTCAGTGCCTGACTAATGAAGGCCGGGGGGGCAGAAGAAACGTTACAAAGACTGCCACAAAGCGTCCCTCAAAGGCCTGGGTGTCAACATCAACATGTGGGAGACACTTGCCCTCGACCGTCCAGCTTGGCGCAGCAAAATCACCACAGGAGCCCATGCAGCTGAAGTCAGGCGCATCATCGAGGCGCAATGAAGGCGTGCTGTGCGCAAGGCCCGAGCAGCATCCACTGCCACGACAGCACCCACCCACTTGTGTCCCACATGTGGGTGAGCCTTCAGGGCCCGGATTGGCCTCATCAGCCACCTCCGGACCCACAGCCACCAATCTCCCATTTGACTTTGAAGCCATGGTCATCTTCGACTACGAAGGACGAACAACAACAACAATGAAGGCCAGCATGGCTACCTGCAATTCCACTTTCAAGAAACTATGTACTTGTACTCCCAGGTCCCTGTGTTTTAAACACTCCCCAGGCCCCATTTGTTCACCATGAAAGTGCTACTTGTCTTCCCAAAATACAAAACCTCACGCTTAAACTCCATTTACCATTCCTTGGCCCACTTCCCGAACTGATCAAGGTCCCCCTGTAAATCCTGTTCATCACCTTCATGGTCAACACCAAGTTTTTTAGTGTTACTAACCAAGAATGCAGGAAGCCAAAAGACACAGCCACGTTGAAACTCAGTAGGGCTTGTTACCATTATGGAACAGAACAGCACAGGAAAAGAGCCTTTGAGCCCATCATGGTGCCAATCTCTTCTGCCCGTACATGGTGTGCCCCGCTGTTCCCTGTTCACAGGCCATTGTATCTCCCTCCAGCACCTTCCACAGGCCATAGGCACCCACCACTCTTACAAAAACTTGGCCTTGAAAAACTCATTCAAACTTCCCCTCTCACCTTAAACCACATTTCCCAGGAAAAAAGCTCTTGATGGTCTAATCTATCATAAGACATAGCAGAATTAGGCCATTCAGCCCATCAAGTCTGCTCTGCCACTCCATCATGGCTGATTTGTTATCCCTGTCAAACTCAATCTCCAGCAAACTTTGACACTTTTTCCAATCAAGAATCTATCAACTTCACTTTAAGTATACCAAATTACTTGGCCTCCAAAGCCATCTGTGGCAATGAATTCCACAGATTCACTACCCTCTAGCTAAACAAATTCCTCCTAAAATCTGTTCCAAATGGACGTCCCTCAGTTCTGAGGCTGTGCCCTCTGTCCTAGATTCCGCCCCCCATAGAAATATCCTCTCCACATCACACTATCTGGGCCTTTTACTATTCAACATGTTTCGATGAGAACCACCTCTCATTCTTCAACACACATCAAAGTTGCTGGTGAACACTGCAGGCCAGGCAGCATCTCTAGGAAGAGGTACAGTTGACGTTTTGGGCCAAGACCCTTCGTCAGGACTAACTGAAGGAAGAGCTAGTAAGAGATTTGAAAGTGAGAGGGGGAGGGGGAGATCCAAAATGATAGGAGAAGACAGGAGGGGGAGGGATGGAGCCAAGAGCTGGACAGGTGATTGGCAAAAGGGATATGAGAGGATCATGGGACAGGAGGCCCAGGGAGAAGGAAAAGGGGGAGGGGGAAAAAAAACCCAGAGGATGGGCAAGGGGTATAGTCAGAGGGACAGAGGGAGAAAAAGGAGAGAGAGAAAGAATGTGTGTATATAAATAAATAATGGATTGGGTACAAGGGGGAGGTGGGGCATTAGCGGAAGTTTGAGAAGTCAATGTTCATGCCATCAGGTTGGAGGCTACCCAGACGGAATATAAGGTGTTGTTCCTCCAACCTGAGTGTAGCTTCATCTTTACAGTAGAGGAGGCCGTGGATAATCTTCATCCTCTGGGTTTCCCCCCCCCTTTTCCTAATCCCAATTTCTCTAACATTTTTACAGCTCCTACACTCCAGTTAGTTCAGTGGAACAGTAAGGCATACTTCTCAGAGGTTACTTTCCAACGACAATATTCTCTGTCTTGTATTTGGTGCATGACAGCATGCAAGCCTGGTTTAATGTTCATCTCCATCCCACTCTGGACAGTCTTTGAGCCTCTTACACAAAGCCCATCGCACTGTTGGGCAAAGCTCAGGGAAATGGGATTAAAGGGATCCAAAGGTGGACTTTGGAACATTTCCGGGTTGGGGGGAAGGGGTGATGGAGACAGATCCTCTCATCAGGATCAGGACAAACACTTTAATCATCAAGGCGTAGAAGGCCCCCATCACCATGCATCTAGTACATCTACAAAAGGCACCATTAAGAATCACCACTACTCCACTGAAATACTGCTACGTCAGGTTTTACTTTCTCCCCATCAAATTTCAATTTGAACTCAGTTATATTGTGATCACTGCATCCTAAGGGTTCTTTTACCTTAGGCTTCCTAATCACCTCCGGTTCATTATATAACACCCAATCCAGTATAGCTGATCCCCTAACAGGTTCAATGACAAACTGCTCTAAAAAGCCATCTCCATAAGACGTAGGAGCAGAATTAGGCCATCTGGCCCATCGAGTCTACTCCACCATTCAATCACGGCTGATCCTTTTTTCTAGCTCCTCCTCAGCCCCCGTTCAAATCTCATAGGCATTCAACAAACTACTCTCTTGAGATCTATTCCCAACCTGATTTTCCCAATCAAACTGCATATTGAAATCTCCCATGACTATCATAACATTGCCCTTTTGATATGCTTTTTCTATTTTCCATTCTAAGTCCAAGATGGACTTACGCCAAGTAAACCAGGAAGTCCAAGATGGTGCCGCTTACGGTGGCTATGTTGCAAGCTCAGTTCCAACTTCAGTAGAAGCTGATAGTCACAGCAGATATGTTAGACTGACTCCTCTGAACATCGGGAAGATGCCATTTACCCACAATTGCCTCCTTTTCTACACTGGGAACTCCTGCTTACACGATCCATGGGAGGCTCATTTATTACACTGCAGCTACCTTAGAAGCGGTGCCAGAGGCGGGGGAGAAGGGTCGGCGTCCGGGTGAGGTTGAGACGGTGTGCTAATCGGCTGCTGCTCCCTGGCATACTCCTGGCTAACCTTCAGACCCTGGACAATAAACTGGCGAACTGAGAACCAGAATCTCCTTTTAGCGGGAAACAAAGGAATGTAATGGTTTGTGCTTAGTGCAGACCTGGCTGATGGAGGAGATACTGGATCATGCAAATGAGTCCCCTGGGTTCTCCCTGTTCTCTGGACAGGTCTGAAAACCTCACTGGGAAGAGTAAAGGAGGAGGGGTATGCCACCTGGTCAATAATGCTTGGTGCGACCCCCGGAATGTACATCCCCTCAAATCCCTTGTTCCCCAGATCTGGAGTACCTTGTGCTGCTGTGTAGACCTTTCTGGTTGCCTAGGGAGTTCATGGCTGTTATTATCATAGCTGTGTACATTCTGCCACAGGCTGATACTGACCTAGCCCCCAAGACCAACAGCACCCTGGAGACTGCCTTCACCACTGCTGGAAACTTCAACAGAGCATCACTGTCTCTCTGTAATTTTGTCAACACATTCAGGTGAGCAGATGGGGAGACAGCATACTCGACCACAGCTATTCTCTCTTCTGCAACGCTTACAAAGTACTCCTCCGTCCGCGGTTTGGAAAGTCGGATCACTCCTCCATTTTCCTGCTGCCGAGGTACAGGCAGAAGCTGAAACAAGAGACAGCCATAGTTAAAACCGTCCTCTGTTGGTCCGACCAAACAGACTCCATGCTGCAGGACTGCTTTGATGACATCAACTGGAATGTCTTTCATGATGAGGATGTCTCCGCGTTCACAGATGGGGTCATGAGCTTCAACTGGAAGTGCATCGAGGATGTTGTCCCCCAGAAATCGGTCAGGGTCTATCCAAACCCGAAAGCCCGGATCAACAGTTCTGTGCGAGCAGCACCCACCGCACGACACAGACCTTACGTTGTCAGTGATCAGCAGGAACTCAAGAAATGCAGGTACAATCTGTGCAAAGTCATCAAGGCAGCAAAAACGACAATACAGGGACAAGACACAGACACAACTCTCCACCAATAACACAAGCAGCTTATAGCAAGGTCTACACACCATCGCAGACTTCAAAGTTAAACACAGTGGTGTTTCCAACATCGCCGCCTCTCTCCCAGATGAGCCAAATCATTTTTACACTCAGTTCGATGTCGCCAACACTGAGCCCCCGAGGAGAGCCGCCAAAGTGACCTGCACCGTGGTCATCTCTGAGACTGAAGTACACAGGTGTTTCCCACAAGTGGACAGTCACAAGGCTGCGGGACCGGTCGGCATCCCAGGGCGGATACTCAGGATGTGCACGGCACAACTTGCAGGTGTATTTACAGACATTTTTAATCTCTCCTTCTCCCAGTGTAGAGTGCCCTCCTGCTTCAAAACATCCACCATTGTCCCTGTACCAAAAAAGACCAAGGTAACACGTCTGAACGACTGGCGTCCTGTCGCACTCACCTCAATAATAAGCAAATGCTTTGACAGGCTGGCCAAGAACTACATCTGCAGCATGCTACCACTCACACTGGACCCCCCACAATTCACCTACCGACACAACCGATCAACAAATGAAGCAATAGCCACAGCTCTAAACACCTTCCTTACATATCTGGAGAAGAAGGATGCTTATGTGAGAATGCTGTTCTTGGACTACAGTTCAGCATTCAACACCATAATTCCTGAGCTCAGAGACCTTGGCCTTCACCCTGCCTTGTGCAGCTGGATCCTGGACTTCCAGTCCAATCACCGGCAGGAGTTAAGAGTGGGCTCCCTCACCTTTGCCCCTCTGACCCTCAACAAAGGTGCCCCTGAGGGCTGTGTCCTTAGCCCCCTTCTTTACTCTCTGTATACCCACGACCGTGTTGCCACCTACAGCTCCAATCTGCTAACTAAATTTGCTGACAATACTACATTGATTGGCCTAATCTCAAATAATAACGAGGCAGCCTACAGAGAAGTAAATAAAACCACCTCTCCCTCAATGTCGCAAAAACAAAGAAGGTGATTGTGGACTACAGGAGGGATGGAGACAGGCTCACCCCCACTGACATCAATGGATCTGGGGTTGAGAGGGTGAACAGCTTTAAGTTCCTTGGCATAAACATCACCGAGGATTTCACGTAGTCCGTACATACTGGCTGTATGGTGAAAAAAGCACAACAGTGCCTCTTTCACCTCAGTCAGTAGAAGTTGTTTGAGAAATCCTAAGAACTTTCTACAGGGACACAATTGAGAGCATTCTGACTGGCTGCATCACTGCCTGGTATGGGAACTGTACTTCCCTCAATCGCAGGACTCTGCAGAGAGTGGTGCGGACAGCCCAGCACATCTGCAGATGTGAACTTCCCATGATTCAGGACATTTACAGAGACAGGTGTGTAAAAAGGGCCCGAAGGATCATTGGGAACCCGAGTCACCCCAATCACAAACTGCTGCAGCTGCTACGATCCGGCAGCATAAAAACCAGGGCCAACAGGCTCTGGGACAGCGTCTTCCACCAGGCCATCAGACTGATTAATTCACACTGATACAATTGTATTTCTATGTTATATTGACTGTCCTGTTGTACATACTATTTATTACAAATCACTATAAATTGCACATTGCACATTTAGACGGAGACGTAACGTAAAGATTTTTACTCATGTATGTGAAGGATATAAGAAATAAAGTCAATTAAATTCAATTCTGTGGTCCACATCCCAGCCACTGTTGGGAGGCCTGTATATAACTGCCAATATCCTTTTACTCTTGCAGTTTCTTAATTCAACCCACAAGGATTCAACCTCTTCTGATCACATCTTTCTGATTTGATGCATCCTTTACCAGCAAAGCCATGCCACTCCCTCTGTCTACCTTCCCAACCCTCCATTACAACACGTAACCTTGGACAGTCAACTCCCAACTGCAACAATCCTTCAGCCACGATTCAGTGATGCCACAACATCATACCTGGCAATCTGTAATAGTGCAACAAGATTATCCACCTTATTTTTTATACTCCTTGCACTGAGATATAACATTTGAATACTCTACTTACTAACCTTTTTGATTCCGCATCCGTAATGCACTAATACTCACCGGGCTGGCTGCAACTTTGTCCCATCATCTGCCTGCCCTTCCTGACAATCTGACTGTACGCTATCTTTACTTTTTTACCATCCGTCCTATCCTTAGTCTCTACACCCCCGCCCCCACCAAATTAGTTTATACCCTCCCCAACAGCTCTAACAAACCTGCCTGTGACAATATTGGTCCCCCTTGGGTTTAAGTGCAACCCGTCACTTTTGAACAGATCATCCATCTCCCAGAAGAGATCCCAATGTTCCAACAACCTGAAGCCCTGCTCCCTGCATCAGCTTCTCAGGCACGCATTAACTTGCTAAATTATTCGGCTTCTACCCTCACTGGCGAGTGACACAGGAAGCAATTCCGAAATTACAACCCTGGAGGTCCTGTTTCTCAGCTTTCTGTCTAGCTCTCTAAATTATCTTTTCAGGACTTCTTTGTTTTTTCCTTCCTATGTCATTGGTACCAATACGTACCAAGACTGCTCGCCCTCCCTCTCCAAAATGCTGTGGACACGATCTGGGAGTGCGTTCCCTCACAGACCCCACACTCTCTCTGAGTCACCCATATCACTCCCTCCACCCACGGGAGTATTTCCTCACAGACCCCACACTATCTTTGGTTATCCTCTTTTTTTTAAATTTACTTGAAACATATTCGGATCTTCTTTGATTTTGTCCTGTCTCAGTCTTCCCACAGTCTCATTTACTTCTTCAATCTAACACCATTCCAGGCTCTTCATACTTAAAGATATGGAACAGTATAGCATTGGTCAAGGTATTTGGTCCACAATGTTATGCCAATTTTGATGTCAAATTAATCCAAATGTCCCCCTCCTGTGTATCATCTGTGTCCCTCCATTTCTTCCCCCATCATTTGTCTAAAAGTCTCTTGAATCCATGTAACCTATTGCAGGCACCTATCACCCCTCTTGAAAACTTGCCCCTCACATTGCCTTTACACACTACCATAAGCACCCCCCACCAACCTTAAAAGCATGTCCTCTGACCCCCCCTTACCTCTTCTCCTCACCTATCGCCTCTTACAATCCCCTCCTCCTTTCCTTTCCCCCATCCTATCAGATTCTCTCTCTCCAGCCCTGTAGTACCTTTTCCACATCACCTCCAAATTTCTCAATTCACCTGCCTACCTCCTTCCACCTGGCTTTACCTCTCAACTTCTAGCTTGTCCTCCTCCACCTTTTCCTGGCATCTTCCCCCTTCGTCTCCAGTCCTGACGAAGGGCTTTGGCCCGAAACGTTGACTGTTTATTCATTTCCATAGATGCTGCCTGACCTGCTGAGTTTCTTCGACATTTTGTGTGTCCTCTGGTGTTTGACATTTCTGCCCTGGGAATAAGATTCTGATTGTCTACCCTTCCTATGCCTCTCAATGTTATAAACCTCGGTCAGATCTCCCCTCGGCCTCCGCCGCTCCAGAGAAAACAACCCAAGCTCGTCCAACCACTCACTGGCGCACAAGGGCTAATGCTGGAAAACCTCTCCTGGACCCTCTTTAATTCCTTCCTTTATGTCAGAGTGGTGTATCATGGAAACAGGCCCTTTGGCCCGCCACAGCCATGCTATCAGTGGTTATACCTCGCTAGGAGTTTCAGAAGATTTGATAGATCACCAACAACTCCTGCAAATTTCTACAGATGTACCATGGAGACCATTCTAACAGGCTGCATCACTGTTTAGTGCGGAGGGGCCACTGAACAGGATGGGAAAAAATTGCAAGCTGAGACAGCTCCGTCGTGGGCACTAGCCTCCTCAGTATCAAGGCTGTCTTTGAATATCAATCCATCATTGAGGACCTCCATCACCCAGTACGTGCTCTCTTCTCATTGCTACCATCAAGGTGGTACAGGAGCCTGAAGACACACACTCAGTGTTTCAACAACAGTTCCTTACCCTCCACCATCAGATTTCGGAACAGATAATGAACCCATGACCACTACCTCACTATTTTTTGCTCTTTTTCTTTTGCACTCAGTTTTTTTATTACAAGGAATTGCAATGTACTGCTGCCACCAAACAACAAATGTTATGACATTTGCCAGTGATATTAAACCCAATTCTGATTCCCACCCATTTTGCCTATATTTTGCTGAACTTTCCTCAACTACTGAATGCACCTGTACCCTTGTACCTCATGATGGCACCTGCCTCTACCATTTTCTCCAGTAGCTCACTCTATATGTGTATCACCCTCTGGTGAAAAGGTTACCCCTCAGATCACTTTTAAATCTCTCTCCTGTACCCTCTAGTTTTCATCTCCTTTTCCCTGGTAAAAAGGCTGTGTGCACTTTCCCTGTGTCTGCCCATCATGATTTTAAACACCTTAGTCCCCTACACACCAAGGAATAGACTCCTAGCTGGATTAACCCCTACCTACAAGTTCAAGTTTATCATCTGACTGTACATACATACAGCCTAATAAAACAACATCCCTCTAGACCGCGGTACACTCACGATACATATATCACACACAGCACATAAAACAAAATACTACCACAAGCAAGTTAATAAAATATAATTCAAACCGCAAGCCGTGCACAGCACAGGACAACAGTAAACAGCCTAGTGACAAGACCTCAGTGGTGACAGGGTATTCATTAGTATCCACATGCTCCAGCTTCCTCCCACATCCCAACAACATATCAGTCGATCTGCCCACTCTCCATTGTCATGAAAACATACATGAGGAAGCAATCTGTGCCAATATGGGGACAGATAAGTGGCTATTGTGTAAATAGCTGGCGGTGTTTGGTGCAGATTCTGGGCTGAAGGACCTGGTTCCATACTCTGTGACTCTGATTATAGTGATACAGTCATAGGTCACAACAGCACAGAAAAAGGCCCTTTGGCCCATCTAGTCCATGCTACACTATTAACCTGCCTAGTCCCATCGACCTGCACCCAGATCATAACCCTCCATACCCGACCCAAATTTCTCTCAAGTGTTGAAATCAAACCTACATCCACTATTTTCGCTAGCAGCTCATTCCACGTTCTCACTACCCTGAGTGAAGTTCCTCTTCATGTTCCCCTTAAATGTTTCACCTTTCACCCTTAACCTAGTCCTCACACAACCTCAGTGACCATTTCTGTACCCCTATTAATTCTGTATCTATCAAATCTCCCCTCACACTCCTACAGACAAGCCTATTCAATCTTTCCTTGTAACTCACATCTTCCCCAACAACATCCTTGTAAATTTTCTGTGCATGCTTTCCTGTCGGTAAATGATTAAATCCAGTTACTTAAATCTTACTCAGACAGGCTAAGATCATTCTCCCAAATCCACAGAAGGAGCTCCATACCTTTGGAACATTTCACATTGGGTCTGTGCAGTGCTTCTGGCCCCCTCCACCATGTCCCGGACCACCCTCTCCCTCAACATCATCTCCTTAATTCCACCCAAGGATACGATGTGTAACCTGAAACCTCTTTCCACAGAACTATCTAGTTTTTCTGCTTCTGGTCTCAGATTTCCACAATCTGTACGTCTTCTCTTTCCCGCCCAATCTCTTTGTTTACACTAACTATTGCTGTGAACAGAGACAGCCCTCTGAACACCCGCACTGGTCAGAAATTTGCCTTCAGATTCACGATCTAGTTCAATACACACAACCTTATCTGATGACCCTTTGAACGTAAGATTCCCACCTGCCTGTGGTTGCTTTTTTAAACAACACTGGCCCTTTACATTTCCCTCCCCCATCTCATTTGAAAGCCTTGTAATCCCAAATAATTACTGCCTTCCTTAATCTCCAGTTTACATTTCAGTATCAGCCAATCTATCGTATTTACAGCCTCCAGTTTCCCAGACCCAGGCTGTTCACACCATCATACATCAACACGCAGTTCACACCAGAACATGCATGATACTCAACTTTATGAATAATCCTGTTTGTGGAGTGTGTGAACTCCTCTCATGTGGGAGCGGCTGAGTGGCACAGGAATAACACTATTAACAACCACATCTCCCCTTCTTGAAAAAGAGAAAAACTAGGGATGTAATTCTTGTCTATTAGACCACAAGATCTAGGACCAGGATTAGGCCATTTAGCCCATCGAGTCTGCTCTGCCATTTTATAATGGCTGATCCACTTTTCTTCTCAGCCCTAATCTCCTGGCTTCTCTCAATTCCCTCCGAACGGCATTGAAATTAGTCATTGAAATTGAACAATTCAGCACACAAATTATGCTCCTTACATAAACATGAAAATGAAGTGCCAACATTATCACTGTCTCTTTGTTTTTAATTGTCTCTCTCTCTCTAGCTTTCCTCCTCTTTCTTCACCAGTTCTTTTTTTTTAAAAAGAGTCTCATTTTGTGAAAAGTTTTCAACATTAGAACACATTTTGAAAAAACACTAAATCTAAAGGAGGTCAGCGTAGGCTATCTGAACACTCCGACAAAGTGGAAGGACTAAGTAAGTCCCGCTGAAGGGTCTCGGCCTGAAACATCGACTGCATTCTATTCCATAGATGCTGCCTGGCCTGCTGAGTTCCTCCAGCATTTTGAGTGTGTTACTCGGATTTCCAACATCTGCAGATTTTCACTTGCTTGAAAGAGGATTATTCTGCCTCTTTAGTCACTTGCCAAAAGCTATTAGGCTCTGTGGTGGGACAGATAAACGACCCAATCTGGTACAGGTTGCTGGAAGTGTTGGAGCAGATGGAGATTCTTGAACAGATATGTTCACCTCAAGTAAGTGATCCTGGTCACAAAGATCAAGCCCCTATTTTTTTCTCTACTTTTCGTGGACTTCGACGATGCAGGAGTGCACACCTGTTCCACCTGATTTCACTCAGTGATGTTCTGATCACAAATGATCGTGCCGAATGCTGCTGGACTATTGTTCCTTTGGTGAATTGGTCTGAAACACAGAGCTTCACCATTCCTGAGCGGCCACAAAGGTTTTGTTCTGTGTCTGAGATCATGCATGCTCTTTGTTTTCTCATGCCGTGCTGTCTCAAAATTTCTCACTTTGTCTAATTCCAGTAAGCGAGGTTGCAGAAAGGAAGGAAGAATGGGCAGGCTTGTTCTCAGTCTCCGGCCCATTAACAGCTCTGATGTACTGTGGCCATTCAAAACGGGTGTGGAGCAATAAGCTAGTAGTGCTTTATAGGGGTCTTTTGCCCTCAGTAGGAGTTTGCGCTGCTCTTTCCACTCCTCTATTTGCTTGTGGGTACCGTGAACTGTTTGCCTGGTCTTTGAACTCATAATCCCCAACAGAGGCTTTTAATTCTGAGCAGCTGAATTGTGGACTGCTGTCTGACACAGTGTCTCTGCTATTCCATGGCAAGCGAATACAGCTTTCAGGTGCTGTGTAACTGCTGCTGAGGATGTAGAGGACAGCCTGGACTCAACATTCCATGAGTAGTAAGCCACCGTGAGAAGATACTTGTCTCTTCCGCTTGAACATGTCTGTGTCCGCAATTTGCCATGGAAAGTCTGGGAATTCTGTGGGACAGAGGGTTCAGCATGATTTCTGTGTGCTTCACATTGTTTTACATCATCTCCCAAACGTGTGCTCAGACCAGGCCACAACGTGGATCGCCTTGCTCTTAGGCAGCATTTGTCGATCCCTTGATGTCCTTGGTGGATTTGACTGATGAAAGAAGCAGGAATGACGAGTCTGGAGCCCTTTATCAGCAAACCATCAAGAATGGTGAGTGTGTCTCTTTCAAGCCAGTAAGGTCTGAGTTCATGAGCTCCTTTTGGAACAGCTGGTCTATCCATGCACACAGTTTTGCTGCAGATTTGGCCCTTTTTCAACTCAGCAATAACATTGTCCAGTTTACTCTGTGATGCAGGAAACCTTCCACGTACCTGAGTTAAGTAGATGTTGGTATCTTCCATGACGGCGGAGTCAGCTTCCGTCCACTCATTTCTGCATGGCATCCTCGTCAGGGTGTCTGATGTTGTGAAAGATTTGCTGGGGACAGTATTACATAAGCCTCATTCTGGATCTTTGCAGATGTGGAGGTAAGTCATCCGTGCTTCAAGCTGAGGAGGCTGACAAGCGGCTTGTGGTCTGTTTCAAGTAGGAATTTCATGCCTATCAATTGCACCTGAAGCATTCACAAGCCCACACGAGAACCAGCGTCTCCTTTTTGATTTGAGCGTAAAGCTGTTCAGTAGGAGCCAGTGCTCCTGATGCATATGCCACCAGTTGCCATACACTCCTGCAATTTTGTATGAGCACTCCTCCCCCGAGGCCAAAGGAAGAGAAGTCTGCTGAGACCTTGGTTGCTTCGTTCAGATCAAAGAATGCCACTGTTGGCGGAGAGACAAGCTCTGCTTTAAGTGATGAGTATGACCTCCTGTGATGTATCCTGGATCCAAACAGTTCCCTGAGAGAGGAGGTCTCGTAGTAGCTTTGTTTTCTCAGCCAAATCTGCATTGAACTTTCCCAGCTGGTTTGTCATGCCAAGAAAACTGCAGATCTCTGATACATTCGTAGGTTGTTCCATGTTCTGAACTCCTCTGCCAGTTTGTCCGAATCTGGTTGCACTCCCTGAAGACAATTAGTGGCCTAAGAACTTCGCCTTCCAACTCTGCAAATGCATATTTCTTTTCGTTCATGGTGATTCCTGGGTGTTTCAGCTTCTCAAAGGGAGCTTCGACACTTTTGTCATGTTCCTCACTTGAGCCTCCGAAGATAAGTGTATCATCCATGTCCCTCCAAAGTTTGATTCATCCTCATCTAAAAGAGTTCAAGGGCTTATAAGGTGCCAAGAGGGAGTCTCTTGAAGGCAGATCATCCATAAGATATGATAAAGGTTGTGAACTTCTGTGACCCAGGAGCTAGACGGATCTGCCAGAACCCTGAGTTTGCATCTAGTTTGGTGAAGAACTTTACTCCACCCAGAATACCCAACGTATGCTCAGAGGGCAGAATAAACGTCTCCTTCATCATTGCATGATTCAATTTTTGTTACATCATCAACACAGATCCTCCCTTTCCTACAGGAACAATGCCCACACACCAGTCAGTAAAGGCCTCCATTCTCCTAAGTTCAGCTCTGACTACATTCATCAATGGGACTGGTATACACCACACTGTGGTAAGAGAGTAGGGCCTCCCCTCTGGCCTCAGGTGGATAAGTACTCTTTTTTCAATATCCCCAAGGCTGTGAACAACCCTGGGTACTTTTCTTGCCCCTGGACACTGATTAGCAAATCCAACCTTGCAATGAGGTTCAGCTTCTCGATGGCATGTCTTCCCAGTAGTGGTAAGAGAGGGTCTGAACAACAGACATCCTCTTTTAACTGTTTCTCATGTTACGTAACCGGCAACAATGAATATCAACCGAGACAGGTTATATAAAAACAACCAAACATTTATTAAACACGGATAAACGATAAGGAAAAAAACAAACGAAAACTTTAACCGGAAGTTAACAGATATGCAGCCGTTCACCAACTCGCCACTCGGCTCTGGTTCTTAAAGCGTTAAATGCGAAAACAGTTCTTAAAGCGATACAGTCAGATATAGTTCTTAAAGCAATAACTTCGAAAGTCCAACAGATTTACACATTCAATTGGGAGAGACTTCTCTGGAGAAGGATTTTTTCACAGACACACCTTTACTGCTGGTTCTGTCCACAGGATTCACGATGCCGAAAATAAACAGTTTAAATCAACTGACCTTAAATTCTTTTAGAGAGAGGGAGCACACCTTTGCATGAACTCCCTGCTCTTTTTGGCAAGAGTTATCCTCGATGCAGGTTGTACTTCTCCAACGAAGACTCAATAAGGTCGATCCTTTATTAAACTGCCAAACGATGCCGACTCCTCTCAATCCTTCGATCCTGTACTTCGATAAATTCGTCACTCTCCCTTCTACTGTTGGAATTGGGTAAATCAACACATCTAGCAAAAATTTCTAGTCCAATAATATGGTATCTTGCAACAGAGCTCAACACTCCGTTTTAAAAATGAAACTGCATCACAAAAACAAACACGAAACAGAAACTGAGACACAGCACGTTCTACCTGGAAATCTACAAACTAAAGACCAACTGCGTCACCTGGGTCGACCCTTATATACCCATGGTGCACATCATCATGTGACCTCACATCGGCAGGAAAATCACATCAGGTGACCTCCAAGACCAATACATCATTCTCACAAAAAAAAACACAGATCTCCTTGAGCATGTAACACTCATTTTTCCAGATGGAAGTTTCACACAGAGTTTACGTTTCCCTGGCCACATGAGCGCTTCCTTTGTATGCTTTAGTAAAATACCTGTTTTCTTCGCCAGATTTGTGAACGGACATTTAGAGATGGCTGTGACATCTGCACCAGTGTCCATTTTGAACGTCACTGTCACGTTTTGCAACTGAACTGGACTATACTAGCCTTGTCTATTTGAATCTCGAGCAACAAGGAAAGCTCTCTCTCCATCTGAATCATGGTCTTCTTTGACCTGAAGAACAATTTTGAGTGACACTGGCTTTTATAATGGCTGCCTCTATTGCACTGGTGGCATTTCATTTCTTTTGCTGGACAGAACTCTTTCACGTGGAATAGAGACTTGCCGCACCTCCTGCTGTTGGACATTTTACCCTGTCTTTGCTTTGCTTGTGTGTTTCGTTTCGTTTGAGCTGAGCTCTACTGTCACCTCTTTCTGTACTTTTTCAGACTGCACCTTGTTTCTACCCTTCTTTTTGTGCAGCTTCTAGCTTTACCTCAGCTTCATTATTGTGCATGAGTTCTGCCTGTTGCTGACAAACATTCTCACTCTTCCCGACCATAGTAATAGCTTTCTCGAGTGTGAGATTTGCCTGCAACTGAAGTCTCTAACACTGGTTTCTGGTAGCCCAACAACAATCCTGTCTCTAAAGAGCTCATCTCTCAGATTTCCACAGCACAGTTGTCTGACAGGACATAAAATGCTGTGATAAAGTCATTTACACTTTCATCTGGCTCCTGTTTTCTGGAGTTGAACTCTTCCCTGTCAAACATAGCACTTCACTTTCCTGTGAAATATTCTTTGAATTTGTCCTGCACTGTTTTGTACTCCTTTTCCTGAGCATCTGTCAGTCAAGTCAAGTTTATTGTCATTTCGACCATAAGCTGCTGGTACAGTACACAGTAAAAACAAAACAACGTTCCTCCAGGACAACACAAAACTACACTAGACTATGTGAGACAACACAAGGCTACACTAGACTACATAAAACAACATAAAAACTGCACTAGACTACAGACAGGCACAGGACTACATAAAGTGCACAAAACAGTGCAGGGCAGTACAATAAATAATAAACAAGACAATAGGCACAGTAGAGAACAAATTACAATATAATAATAAATGATGTAGTCCTCATCAACCCATGATGTCATCTGCTTTGTCCCCCATGCAGTGTATCAGTGTGTTTACTTGATGGTCTTCTGAAGCCTGGGTGAAATTGCTTGCAACCCTAAATCACTCAAAGTCCCCTGGTTTAGAGAAATCAAATGTCTCAGAGGGCTTTATTAGGTAAGCAGATGTAGGTACTGCAGGTATTTGTTCCTTTTTCCTGTTTATTTGGTTTGAGTATAAAAGTTTTCTTTTCTCACCTTGGGAGCTTGACTGACTTCTTTGACATGTCTGTGTCTCTGGGCAATTCCCCAGGCTAGTAGCCCACAGATTATTACAATGTATCCACTTTTGGGTGCAGCCTTAAAGTGTTGCCTAGCAACCCTAGCTCTTGCTCAGCTAAGCCTTGTGGTGCATACAATTAATAAACTAGCATAGGCAGTTTAGGTTGGATTTTTTTTCATAGATATATGCAAACAAGAACAATCTTACTATAAATCCTATCTCGTTGGGGATCTCACTTGGTCTGTTGATCATCAACAATCAACCACTTCTGATACTTCACAAACAAGAGAGAATCTGTAGATGCTGGAAATCCAACCAACACAAACAAAATGCTGGAGGAACTCAGCAGGCCAGGCAGCATCTATGGAAAAAAGTACAGTCAACGTTTCGAGCCGAGACTCTGTCAGGACTGAAAAAGAAAGATGAGATGTAGATTTAAAAGGTGGCGGGGGGCGGGGAGGAAGAAACACAATGTGATCAGTGAAAGCGGAAAGGGAGGGATGAAGTAAATAGCTGGCAAGTTGACTGGTGAAAGATACAGGGCTGGGGGGTGGGGGGTGGAGTCTGATAGGTGGAGATAGAAGACCATGGAAGAAAGAAAAGGGAGAAGGAGCACCAGAGAGAGGCAATGGGCAGGCAAGGAGATAAGGTGAGAGAAGGAAAAGGGGATGGGAAATGTTGGAATGGTGAAGGAGAGGCGGGGGGGGGGGGGGGAGCATTGTCCAAGTAAGGTGCACTTCACCTGTGAGTCTGTTGTGGTCATATACTGTGTCTGGTGCTCCCGGTGTGGCCTCCTGTACATTGGTGAGAAACATAGAAAATAGGTGCAGGAGTAGGCCATTCGGCCCTTCGACATAGATTGGGAGACTATTTCGCCAAGCGCACCTACAACTCAATCTGCAAGAAGTGGGATCTCCCAGTGGCCACCCATTTTAATTCCACTTCCCGTTCCAGTATGTCCATCCACGGCCTCCTCCACTGTTGCATTGAGGCCACACTCAGGGTGGTAGAACAACATTGTATATTCCGTCTGGGTAGCCTCCAATCTGATGGCATGAACATCGATTTCTCAAACTTCCAGTAATGGACCCCCTGGTTTCTCCTTCACCAGTCCCTGTCCCCTTTTCCTTCTCTCACCTTCTCGCCATCACCTCTCACTGGGGCTCCTCCCCCTCCCCTCGTCTTTCTTCCATGGCTTCTATCTCCACATACCAGATTCCTCCTTCTCCAGCCAGGTATCTCTTTCACCAATCAACTTCCCAGCTATTTACTTCATTCCCACCCCCCACCCCGCTAGAACTGGTTTGTCCACAGAAGGCGAAGAGTGGTTGTAGACGCTCATATTCTGCATGAAGGTTGGTGACCAGGGATCTGTTCTGGGACCCCTTCTCTTTGTGATTTTATAAATGACCTGGATGATGAAGTGGAGGGAAGGGTTAGTAAATTTGCTGATGATACAAAGTTTGGGGGTGTTGGGGATAGCGTGGAGGGCTGTCAGAGGTTACAGCGGGACATCGATAGGATGCAAAATTGGGCTGAGAAGTGGCAGATGGAGTTCAACCCAGATAAGTGTGAAGCACTTCATTTTGGCAGGTCAAATATGATGGCAGAATATAGTATTATTGGTAAGACTCCTGGCAGTGTGGAGGATCAGAGGGATCTTGGAGTCCCAAACCATAGGACGTTCAAAGGAGCTGCACAGGTTGAACAGTGCATTGGCCTTCATCAACCATGGGATTGAGTTTAAGAGCTGAGAGGTAATCTTACAGCTATATAGGACCCTGGTCAGACCCACTTGGAGTACTGTGGTCAGTTCTGGTCACCTCACTACAGGAAGGATGTAGAAACTACAGAAAGGGTGCAGAGGAGATTTACAAGGATGTTGCCTGGATTGGGGAGCATGCCTTACAAGAGTAGGTTGAGTGAACTTGGCCTTTTCTCCTTGGAGCGATGAAGGATGAGAGGTGACTTGATAGAGGTGTATAAGATGATGAGAGGCATTGATTATGTGGATAGTCAGAGGCTTCTTCCCAGGGCTGAAATGGCAAACACAAGAGGGGACAGTTTTAAGGTGCTTGGAAGTAGGTACAGAGGAGACATTGGGGTAAGCTTTTTTTACGCAGAGTGTGGTGAGTGCATGGAATGGGCAGCCGGCGACGATGGTGGAGGTGGATACGATGGGGTCTTTTAAGAGAGGTACATGGAGCTTAGAAAAATAGAGGGCTATGGGTAACCGTAGGTAATTTTTAAAGTAAGTACATGTTAACACAGCTTTGTGAGCTGAAGGTCCTGTATTATGCTGTGGGTTTTCTATGTTCCTATGAATGTCGGCCCGAAACGCTGACTGTGCTTTGTTCCATAGATGCTGCCAGGCCTGCTGAGTTCATCCTGCATTTTGTGTGTGTGGCACTTCTGATACTTGTTGTGTTCGTTACTGAGAGGGAGTGCAGAGCACACCATTACACCAGCATTCAGGCTATTCACCTGAACTTTATTGATAACCCTGTTTGTACAGTATGTAAACTCATCCCATGTTAGAGTGGCTAACTGAATGACACAAGAATAACACTATTAACTACCAGGACAGACACCATCATACACTGCCACACAGTTCACACCATCATTCACTGCCATACTGATTACACACAGCCGGAATCCACACCGTTATACACCCCACCTCCGTATCTCCCTTCCTCCCCTCCCATTCCCTCCGCCCCTCCCTCTCCCCTTCCCTTCCTCTCCTCTCTTCCCTCCTTCTCCTCTCCCTTCCCTCCCTCTCACCTCCATCCCCCCTCTCCCCTTCCCTCCCTCTCCTCTCCTTCCCCCTCTCCTCTCCCTTCCCCCTCTCCCCTTTCTCTCCTTCCCTCCCACCTCCATCCTCCCTCTCACCTTCCTTCTCCATCTCCTCCTCCACTCCTCCCTCATCCCCACTATACCCCTCCCTCCATCCCTCCTCTCTCTCATCTTCCCACATCCCTCTTCCCAGCCACTCTCCTCCCCCTTCATCCCCTCCGCTCCTCCTTATCCCCTCTTCCCCTTCATCCCACCCCTCCCTCTCATCCCCTTCCCCTCAACCATAACCTTCAGCTCTTCCTTCACACTGCCCATCCTCACTTCGCTGCCTACCACCCCCGTTCCCTCCCGCTTACCTCCAACCGCCTCCTGCCTCCGCAGCGGTCCGACACCCCGAGCTGCACCGGGCCGCCGCCAGGAAGTGACGACATCCATTCACCTGTCAGCCGGGTCGCCCGGAAACCAGGGCGCAAAGGTTAGCGCAAGATGGCAGCCGAGCATGGACAGTTACGGAACGTGAGTGAGGGAGAGGGGAACGGAGACAGGCAGAGAGGAGAGGGACGGTGGATAGAGAGTGAGGACGAGGAACGGAAAGTGGGGGGTCGAGGGAGTGTGGGGAGGAAGAGAGAGGAGAGGGGAATGAGGGAGAAACTGGGAGGGAAGGGAACAAGTGAGTGTAGGCGGAGGTGGGTGGTGGGGGTGCGGTTGCTGGCCAGTGACTGCAGGTAGCTCTTGGCTGGCTGGTTAGCTGGATTGAGTGGGTGGGAACTTTGGTGTGGAGGAGCCTAGTAGTTTGGAAAGGGTTAGCTTGTAGCCTATGGCTGCAGAGGGGGTTGAGATTGAAGGGAGAGGGCGGGAGACTGTGTAATACTCCAGAAATAAGGGTAGCCAAAAAAGGGGTGCATCAAGTGAAAGACCTGAAGTACAAACTGAGGAAAGTGGGTGAATTGGAGGAATTTATAGTTCTGTATAAAATTAAAGGTCAGAAGGAAGGAGGAGGAGGATTTAGAGCCCTTAATCCTTTGAGAGTGGCAGCAGCATTAGAGGACCAAATATGTAAAGGATGCCAGGCCAAAATTTTGTCTAATGGATTCTGAAAATTTGTTGCGAAGACATTGACCAATATAACAGTGGGAAATAATGACCAATAATGGTGGGAAAATTGGTTGTGAAAGTGGAGTGTATTACTCTGAAAGAAAGGAAGGGAGTTAAGGGGGTAGTGTATGGTATTTGGTCTGGCATAACTGAAAAGGAAATTTTGGACAATATTAAAGGTGGTCGAGTGATTGAAGCCAAATGATTAAAATTGAGAGAAGGTGGTAATTGGGATTCCCCTGTTCTTCTGGTTTTTGCAGGTGATGTTCTTCCAACCAGAGTCTATCTTGGGTGCAGGTCTTATCAAGTTAGAGAATACATTAGGCCTCCCTTATGCTATTAGAATTGTCAGAGATTTGGACACATTGCTGGTTCATGTCGAGGTAAAAGAAGATGTATGAAAGGTGGAGAGGATCATGATATTAAAGCATGTGAGGCAGCGGTGCCTAAATGCAGTAACTGTGGAGGGGACCATATAGTGGTGTTCAGAGGATGTGAGTATTTTAGTAAGGCAAAGCAGATTCAGGATGTTAGTATCCAACAAAAAATATCATATGCTGAAGCAGTAAGGAAGTTGATAGAGAGCAAAAGATAAGTAAAGAAAAGATTGGAACGATGGGGAGTCAGTTCATTCCGAGTCCTCCAACTATGGTTCCTTCAGGCATGTTGCTGATGACTAAAGAGTCTTTTTTGGCATTTGTTGTTGATGTACTGGTCGGGGCTAAAACTACAGCCAAGAGGTCGGATATGATAAAAGTAGTTGTTGGAGCTGCAGAGAGATTCCTTGATATAAAACAGATTTCGCCGGAAAGATTACATGAGTATATGACAGACAAACAATCACTGAATACTTCCCAGTTGTTGGGATCAGAGAGTACGGAGGAGCTTTATGTGGATGAAGAGGCCAATAATTAGTATTTCGATGTTTTTAATATTACAATGGAATGCAAGAAGTTTATCTGCAAATGGTCAAGAATTAAAAAGATTTGTTGGAACTTTTAAAGACAAGCCTGATTTGATCTGTATACAGGAGACATGGTTAAAGCCTCATTTAGATTTTGTGATCCCTGGATATGATAGTTTGAGAGCTGACAGAACAGGTAAATCTGGTGGAGGGTGTGCAACTTTCAGAAAAACAGGACTCCAGTTCAGAAGATTTGATATTAAATCTAACCTTGAAATTGTGGTTGTGGAGGTTTGGAGCTTTCGTAGTCAAATAACTTTGATTAACTTTTATAATCCAGGTAATAAGATATTATCAGATTTGGATGAAATTATGAATAAGGTAAAATCCCCAGTAATTTGGGTTGGAGATTTCAATGCCCATAATCCTATATGGGGTAGTGAAAGTAAAGATAGTAATGGAGTGGTAATAGAGGAGTTTCTAGATAAATACAACATGGTACTGCTAAATGACAGAAGGCCTACAAGATTTAATATTGTAAAGAATACGTGTAGTCACTTAGACTTATCTATCACTTCCTCAAACTTAGCTAGGGTTGGGGAATGGGATGTTATGGACAGATACGCACTAGGAAGTGATCACTATCCTACATTATGTCGATTTGGTAGAAATTTGATAGTAGAAGTTGAGGAGAGGTCTACTAGGTATAATTTTTCTTTGGACCATTGGGATGAGTACCAGGAGAAAGCTGTGGATATAATAGAAGAGATTAATAGCGAGGGCTCCATAGATGATTGGAATGAATCCTCTGTTCTATAATTCATAAAGTTGCTCAGTTGACTATTCCGCTACGGAATGTTCCTAAGGCTCGAGCATTAGTTCCGTGGTGGAATAAAAATTGTGATATAGCAGTAAGAAACAGAAATAGAGCTTACAGGAAATTAAGAAAGTACCCAGTGTTAGGTAATGTTATGGAGTATAAAAAGGAAAGGCAGTAGTAAGGAGAGTAATTAAAAATGCAAAGAGGGATAGTTGGAGAAGATTTTGTGGAACCCTGGGCCCTGAGACACCTATAAAGCAGCTATGGACGATCATTCACAGAATGTCAGGGATATACAGGAAACCATCTATCCCAGCTTTGCTGGAAGGAGATATTGAAGCTGTAACCAATAAGGAAAAGGCTGATATGTTTGTTGAAGTGTTCCAAGTGTTACACAGTTCTGAAGAGTTAGGTGATTTGAGAAAGGAAATTATGTTAAAGGAAAGTTGGAAATTGGACAGGAGTTTTGGATGATAATAGCTCCATAAATTTGTTTTTTCTCCCTTCAGGAATTGCAGGAAGCTGTCCAATCAGGTTCAAACACTTCTCCTGGTAGGATGGACTATGTTATGAATTGCTTAAGCATTTAGATGTCTGTAATAATAGAAATTCTAGCATTGTTTAATTCAGTGTGGAAAGAAGGAAAATTACCAGTAGAATGGAAGCATGCGGTGGTAGTTCCAGTTTTAAAGCCAGATAAGGACGTGTCTAGTCCTAGTTCGTATCGGCCTATAGCTTTAACATCAGTGCTTTGTAAAACTATGGAACAAATGGTCACCAACAGACTTGTTTATTTTTGGAAAATAAGGGACATTTTGCGGCCTATCAAAATGGTTTTAGAACTGGAAGATCAACAATGGAATCTGTTGCCCTTTTAGATCATGATATTAAAAAAGCTTTTCAAAATAGAGAAGTAATGGTAAGAGTATTTCTAGATACTGAAAGAGCATATGACTCACTATGGAAGGATGGCTTGTTAATTAAACTCTATGATGCGGGAATTAGAGGTAGAATGTTTAATTGGATCAAAGATTTCCTTAAGGAAAGGACAATTCAAGTAAGAATAGGCAGAACAAGCTCCAAGTCAGTTAAAATAGGTAATGGTACCCCTCAAGGAAGTGTCATTAGTCCAGTTCTTTTTAATGGCACGATAAATGATAGCTTTGATCAGGTAGGGACAGGATTTGGCAAATCATTGTTTGCAGACAATGGTGCAATCTGGAAAAGAGGAAGAAACGTCAAGTATATATTAAGGCAGGTACAAAAGGCTTTAAGTTCAGTTCAAAACTGGGCTAATAAATGGGGTTTCAGATTTCTGCTTCTAAGTCCAAATACATGACTTTTGGCTTTAGAAAAAAGATTCCTGATTGTGAATTGTGTCTATATGATCTCCACTGGAAAGAGTCAAGGTATTCAAATTTTTAGGCATCTGGTTTGATGAGAGACTTATTTGGAGGGTTCATATAGATAAAACAATTGGAAAGTGTGAGCAACACACATCAGAGTTGCTGGTGAACGCAGCAGGCCAGGCAGCATCTCTAGGAAGAGGTACAGTCGACGTTTCAGGCCGAGACCCTTCGTCAGAACTAACTGAAGGAAGAGTTAGTAAGAGATATGAAAGTAGGAGGGGAGGGGGAGATCCAAAATGATAGGAAAAGACAGGACGGTGCGAGTCTGAGTCAAAATATGGTCGAAAAGTTGAAGAGCCGAAGAAATTACAGATGGGGAGCAGTGAGAGATGGTTTCACTGAACTCCTGTCGAAGAGAGGATCTAAACTTCTTCGGTGTAGGCATCACCGAAGAGGCTTCGCAGTAGTGAATTTTAAAACGCAAACAACAGGAATTCTGCAGATGCTGGAAATTCAAGCAACACACATCAAAGTTGCTGGTGAACGCAGCAGGCCAGGCAGCATCTCTAGGAAGAGGTACAGTCGACAAAGTGTGAGAAAGTTTTAAATGTTATGAGAAGTATTGCTGGATGCCACTGGGGAGCAGGGTGGGAAACTATGTACTTAATATATCTAGCTATGATTAGATCAGTTATAGATTATGGTTGTATTGTTTATGGTTCCGCTGCTACGGCAGTGCTTGGAAAATTAGACACTGTGCAGTCCAAAGCACTTAGACTCTGTTGTGGAGCTTTTAGAACAGCATCAGTCCCGGCATTATGTGTGGAGATGGGAGAAGTGCCTCTGCATTTTAGACCAATTCAGTTGGGCCTGCAGTATTGGGTAAAACTAAATGGATTCAATCACAGCTGTCCATCAAAGTGTCTTTTGCGGGGGAAGTTGGAGCACCAAAGTAAAATTAAAAGATACCCATTTTTAGATTTGGTTAATAACTGGGCTGTGAAATTGAAACTGAGGAAGAGATAGTTGGCCAAATTTGCTTGCCACCCGTCCCTTTTTGGCTCTTTCCAGAACCAGAAGTAGACCTGTTCCTCCTTTTTCAGCCCAAAGGAAGCAGTGCAATTCCATCAGCGTTGATCACAAATGAGTATTTAAATAATAAATGCAGATCTTATCTGAAGATTTTTTACTGATGGCTCAGTGGCCGGAGAGCAGTGGGGCAGGATTTGGGATGTATGTGTCTCAACTAGGAGTTAAGATTGGTCACCGGGTTTCAGATGGTGTTTCTGTCTTTGCAACAGAATTATTAGCAATCCTCTGGGCCTTATGGTGGATAGAAGACTCTCGACCAACGTAGGGTTATCATCTGTTCAGATTCTGCTGCTGCCTTAGAGTCTATAAAAGGGAGTAAATCAAAAGCTCGTCCTGACACAGTTATTGAGATTCTCTTAGTGTTGTTTAGAGTAGGGAAGATGGGTTGTGCAGTTAGATTTTCATGGATACCTGGGCATGCTGGGGTGGAGGGAAATGAAATTGTGGATGGCATTGCAAAGTCTTCCTTACAGAGCAGGCAAGTAGAAATTAGAGTTCCCCTAGGCAGAGCAGAATTGAGAAGTAGGATTAAAAAAGGTATAGAGAAGAAGTGGCAGGAGGACTGGAAAAATGAATTAAGGGGCAGGCATTATTTTTCTAGTCAACCATTAGTTAAAAAGGTCTCAGACTGTTACCTTTTAAGTCGTAGAGATATGGTGAAATTTACAAGACTTAGGTTGGGGCATTGTGGGCTAAACTATTATTTAAAGATAATAGGAAAACATCCTACTGGATTACGTGACTCTGGTAGTCCAGAGACAGTCCAGCATGTTTTGCTGAGCTGTAATCAATACAAAGTTGAAAGAAGCATGCTGTTCAAGAGGCTATGTGGCTTAAATTTATTTTGGTTTCTATTCAGTCTTTGTTTGGCCATCAGAGAATCAACATCTGATTGAAGAGTCTATCATTCAATTTATACATGAGACTGGGTTGTATTCGAGAATTTGAGTTCCTTGAAGTTCTATAATTCATTATACATCCTGCGGAGGGCTGTAATATGCCTGGAACGAAAACCAATTTCCCCCGGGATCAATAAAGTATGACTATGACTAGATGCGTCTAAACAGCCGGAAATAGAGGTAGAAGAGAGTAGGTGGAGGGGATGAGAAAGTGATAGGAGCAGAGTGTACAGATGGAGTAGGGAACAAGCTCTCTCCTGCATTTCCTCCTCCCTCTCTTCTCCCCTTCTCCCCTACCCCCTTCCCCTTCTCCCCTACCCCTTCTCCCCCCTTCTCTCCTACCCCTTCTCCCCCCTCTCACACCCCCTCCCCCTCACACCACCCCACCTGCGCCCCCTCCTCTCCCCTCTCTCACACCCATCTCAACCCCCCTCCTCCCCTCAGCTCCCCCCTCCCCCTCCCCTCCCCCTCCCCTCCCCTCCCCCCTCCCCCTCCCTCCCCTCCCTCCCCCCTCCCCCTCCCCCTCCCCCTCCCCTCCCTCCCCCTACCCTCCCCTCCCCCCTCCCCCTCCCCCTCCCTCCCCCTCCCCTCCCCTCCCTCCCCCCTCCCCCTCCCTCCCCCTCCCCTCCCCCTCCCCCTCCCCATCCCCTCCCTCCCCCTCCCCCCTCCCCCTCCCCCTCCCCTCCCCCCCTCCCCTCCCTCCCTCCCCTCCCCCTCCCCTCCCCCCCTCCCCCTCCCCTCCCTCCCCCTCCCCTCCCCCCCTCCCCTCCCCCCCTCCCCCTCCCCTCCCCCCTCCCCCTCCCTCCCCCTCCCCTCCCCTCCCTCCTCCCCTCCCCCCTCCACTCCCCTCCCCCTCCCCTCCCCCCTCCCCTCCCCCCTCCCCTCCCTCCCCCCTCCCCTCCCCTCCCCTCCCCCTCCCCTCCCTCCCCCTCCCCTCCCCTCCCCCCTCCCCTCCCTCCCCTCCCCCTCCCCTCCCCTCTCCCCTCCCCTCTCCCCTCCCCTCTCCTCTCCCTCCCCTCCCCCCTCCCCTCCCTCTCCCCTCCCCTCTCCCCTCCCCTCCCCTCTCCCCTCCCCTCCCCCTCCCCTCCCCCTCCCCTCCCCCTCCCCCTCCCCTCCCCTCCCCCTCCCCTCCCCCCTCCCCCTCCCCTCCCCCTCCCCTCCCCTCCCCTCCCCTCCCCCTCCCCCTCCTCCCCCTCACCCCCTCACCCCTCACTCCCTCCCCTCCTCACCCCTTTCCTCTTCTTCCTCCTCCCCTTCCTTCCTTGCCCCCCTCATCTTCCCCTGTCCTGTCTCTCTCCCCATCACACCCAACATCTCTGACTCTGCTGTCTTTCAGCTGCGAGATTTTCTGCTCGTTTACAACAAGATGACAGAGAGCTGGCTTCAACAAATGTGTAACCAACCTGAACTACAGACACCTGACGCACATTGAGGTAACAGCATCACCTCATCAGATTTCAGATCGGGAACACAGACTGAAACAGTACAGAAACAGCTAATTATCCTGTCCTGGCCATTGATTCAATCTATGAATCACATCTGTCTCTGTCCATCCACTGTGTGTGAAGGGTTCTGCTATTTGCTGTACGCTTGTCTCTTGTATTTGATGTCCCAAAGCATATTACCTCAGACTTGTCCAGCTTAAACTCCCCCTGCCATTTCTCCACATTTCCAACTGCTCTGCCTCTGCTCAATACTTCCTCAGTATCCACAACGGTGCGAGATATTGTGATGTTTAATATCAATGACATATGTCATGAAACAGTTAGTTTTGTGGTAGCAATACATAGTAATATGGTACTGTGTATGTATAAGCGTGTGCGTATATATAAACCCTCTGGTTCGTATGTATGCAATACATAGTAATATGGTACTATGTATGTACATGCGTGTATAAAACCCTCCAGTTCGTATGTACACAATACGTAGTAATATGGTACTACGTATGTACATCCATGTGCGGTATAAAACCCTCCAGTTCGTATGTATGCAATACGTAGTAATATGGTACTATGTATGTACATGCGTGTGCGTGTATAAAACCCTCTGGTTCAGCCAGCATGCATTTGTCTAGGGGAAGACAGCCTGCGGCCCAGCCAACTTGAGAAATATTGTTTGCGTGGATCTGCGCGATGTGTTGCCTGGTTACAAATCTGTACCACAAAATATCAGATAGTACACCATATGCAATTAAATAATTCAGCTTTATCATTCTTACCCTGACTATAGGGTTATTAAAGAAAACAAAAAGAAAAAGGGCCCATTTTAATGATAGTCTAATGTGCACGTTGGAGCTCACAATTGTCTGTCCATTCGTTGCCCATCGACCTCCAAGTGTCTTCAACTCTGGACTTCACTCCAAGTCCACTCCATCCTCCAGTCTAC
>NW_027277417.1:0-28387 GCF_030028105.1 Mobula birostris | reverse complement strand
GCCCTGAAACTCATGCCCTGAAACTCATGCCCTGAATCTCATGCCCTGAATCTCGTGCCCTGAAACTCCTGCACTGAAACACCTGCCCTGAATCTCCTGCCCTGAAAATGAAGCCCTGAATCTCATGCCCTGAATCTCATGCCCTGAAACTGATGCCCTGAAACTCATGCCCTGAATCTCCTGTCCTGAAACTCATGCCCTGAATCTCATGCCCTGAATCTCATGCTCTGAAACTCATGCCCTGAATCTCATGCCCTCAAATTCCTGCACTGAAACTCATGCCCTGAATCTCATGACCTGAAACTCATGCCCTGAACCTCATGCCCTGAAACTCAAGCCCTGAATCTCATGCCCGGAATCTCATGCCCCTAAATCACATACCCTGAAAACTCCTGCCCTGAAACTCATGCACTCAAACTCATGCCCTGAATCACATGCCCTAAAACTCCTGCCCTGAAACTCATGCCCTGAAACTCATGCCCTGAACCCTCATGCCTTGAAACTCAAGCCCTGAATCTCATGCCCTGAAACTCATGCCCCTAAATCACATACCCTGAAACTACTGCCCTGAAACTCATGCACTGAAACTCATGCCCTGAATCACACGCCCTAAAATTCCTGCCCTGAATCATCTGCCAGAAAATCATGCCCTGAATTACATGCCCTGAAATACCTGCCCTGAATCTCATGCCCTGAAACTCATGCCCTGAATCTCATGCCCTGAATCTCATGCCCTAAAACTCCTGCACTGAAATACCTGCCCTGAATCTTCTGCCTTGAAAATCATGCCCCTGTATCTCATGCCCTGAATCTCATGCTCTGAAACTCGTGCACTGAATCTCATGCCCTCAAGTTCCTGCACTGAAACTCATGCCCTGAATCTCATGCCCTGAAACTCATGCCCTGAACCTCATGCCCTGAAACTCAAGCCCTGAAATCTCATGCCCTGAAACTCATGCCCTAAATCACATACCCTGAAACTCCTGCCCTGAAACTCATGCACTGAAAATCATGCCCTGAATCACATGCCCTAAAACTCATGCCCTGAATCATCGGCCCAGAAACTCATGCCCTGAATTACATGCCCTGAAATACCTGCCCTGAATATCATGCCCTGAAACTCATGCCCTGAATCTCATGCCCTGAAACTCCTGCCCGCAAACTCATGCACTGAAACTCATGCCCTGAATCTCATGCCTTGAAACTCCTGCCCTCAAACTCATGCACTGAAACTCATGCCCTGAATCTCATGCCCTGAAACACCTGCACTGAAACTCCTGCCCATGAATCTCATATCCGGAAACTCAAGCCTTGAATCACATGCCCTGAAACTCCTGCCCTGAAACTCATGCCCTGAAACTCATGCCCTGAAACTCATGCCCTGAATCTCATGCCCTGAATCTCGTGCCCTGAAACTCCTGCACTGAAACATCTGCCCTGAATCTCCTGCCCTGAAAATGAAGCCCTGAATCTCATGCTCTAAAAACTCGTGCACTGAATCTCATGCCCTCAAGTTCCTGCACTGAAACTCATGCCCTGAATCTCATGCCCTGAAACTCATGCCCTGAAACTCATGCCCTGAATCTCATGCCCTGAATCTCGTGCCCCTGAAACTCCTGCACTGAAACATCTGCCCTGAATCTCCTGCCCTGAAAATGAAGCCCTGAATCTCATGCTCTAAAACTCGTGCACTGAATCTCATGCCCTCAAGTTCCTGCACTGAAACTCATGCCCTGAATCTCATGCCCTGAAACTCATGCCCTGAACCTCATGCCCTGATACTCAAGCCCTGAATCTCATGCCCTGAAACTCTTGCCCTAAATCACATACATTGAAACTCCTGCCCTGAAACTCATGCACTGAAATGCTTACTCATGCCCTGATCACATGCCCTAAAACTCCTGCCCTGAATCATCTGCCCAGAAACTCATGCCCTGAATTACAGGCCCTGAAATACCTGCACTGAATCTCATGCCCTGAAACTCATGCCCTGAATTAAAAGCCCTGAAACTCCCGCACTGAAACTCATGCCATGAATCTCATATCCTGAAACTCACGCCCTGAATTACATGCCCTGAAACTCCTGCCCTGAAACTCATGCCCTGAAACTCATGCCCTGAAACTCATGCCCTGAATCTCCTGTCCTAAAACTCATGCCCTGAATCTCATGTCCTGAATCTCATGCCCTGAAACTCCTGCACTGAAACACCTGCCCTGAATCTCCTGCCCTGAAACTCATGCCCTGAATCTCATGCCCTGAATCTCACGCTCTGAAACTCGTGCACTGAAATCTCATGACCTCAAGTTACTGCACTGAAACTCATGCCCTGAATCTCATCTCCTGAAACTCCTGCACTGAAACACCTGCCCTGAAACTCATGCCCTGAATCTCATGCCCTGAAACTCATGCTCTGAAACTCGTGCACTGAATCTCATGCCCTCAAGTTCCTGCACTGAAACTCAAGCCCTGAATCTCATGCCCTGAAACTCATGCCCTGAACCTCAAGCCCTGAAACTCAAGCCCTGAATCTCATGCCCTGAAACTCATGCCCTAAATCACATACCCTGAAACTCCTGCCCTGAAACTCATGCACTGAAACTCATGTCCTGAATCACATGCCCTAAAAACTCATGCCCTGAATCATCTGCCCAGAAACTCATGCCCTGAATTTACATGCCCTGAAATACCTGCCCTGAATCTCATGCCCTGAAACTCATGCCCTGAATCTCATGACCCTGAAACTCCTGCCCTCAAACTCATGCACTGAAACTCATGCCCTGAATCTCATGCCTTGAAACTCCTGCCTTCAAACTCATGCACTGAAACTCATGCCCTGAATCTCATGCCCTGAAACACCTGCACTGAAACTCATGCCATGAATCTCATATCCTGAAACTCACGCCTTGAATCACATGCCCTGAAACTCCTGCCCTGAAACTCCTGCACTGAAACACCTGCCCTGAATCTCCTACCCCTGAAAATGAAGCCCTGAATCTCATGCCCTGAATCTCATGCCCTGAAAACTCCTGCACTGAAACACCTGCCCTGAATCTCCTGCCCTGAAAATCATGCCCTGAATCTCATGCCCTGAATCTCATGCTCTGAAACTCATGCCCTGAATCTCAAGCCCCTGAATCTCATGCCCTGAAACTCATGCCCTAAATCACATACCCTGAAACTCCTGCCCTGAAACTCATGCACTGAAACTCATGCCCTGAATCACATGCCCTAAAACTCATGCCCTGATTCATCTGCCCAGAAACTCATGCCCTGAATTACATGCCCTGAAATACCTGCCCTGAATCTCATGCCCTGAAACTCATGCCCTGAATCTCATGCCCTGAAACTCCTGCCCTCAAACTCATGCACTGAAACTCATGCCCTGAATCTCATGCCTTGAAACTCCTGCCCTCAAACTCATGCACTGAAACTCATGCCCTGAATCTCATGCCCTGAAACACCTGCACTGAAACTCATGCCATGAATCTCATATCCTGAAACTCAACGCCTTGAATCACATGCCCTGAAACTCCTGCCCTGAAACTCATGCCCTGAATCTCATGCCCTGAATCTCGTGCCCCTGAAACTCCTGCACTGAAACCACCTGCCCTGAATCTCCTGCCCTGAAAATGAAGCCCTGAATCTCATGCCCTGAATCTCATGCCCTGAAACTCATGCCCTGAAACTCATGCCCTGAATCTCCTGTCCTGAAACTCATGCCCTGAATCTCATGCCCTGAATCTCATGCCCTGAAACTCCAGCACTGAAACACCTGCCCTGAATCTCCTGCCCCTGAAAAATCATGCCCTGAATCTCATGCCCTGAATCTCATGCTCTGAAACTCATGCCGTGAATCTCATGCCCTGAAACTCCTGCACTGAAACTCATGCCATGAATCTCATATCCTGAAACTCACGCCCTGAATCACATGCCCTGAAACTCCTGCCCTGAAACTCATGCCCTGAAACTCATGCCCTGAATTTCCTGTCCTGAAACTCATGCCCTGAATCTCATGCCCTGAATCTCATGCCCTGAAACTCCTGCACTGAAATTCCTGCCCTGAATCATCTGCCCAGAAAATCATGCCCTGAATTACATGCCCTGAAATACCTGCCCTGAATCTCATGCCCTGAAACTCATGCCCTGAATCTCATGCCCTGAATCTCATGCCCTGAAACTCCTGCACTGAAATACCTGCCCTGAATCTTCTGCCTTGAAAATCATGCCCTGAATCTCATGCCCTGAATCTCATGCTCTGAAACTCGTGCACTGAATCTCATGCCCTCAAGTTCCTGCACTGAAACTCATGCCCTGAATCTCATGCCCTGAAACTCATGCCCTGAACCTCATGCCCTGAAACTCAAGCCCTGAATCTCATGCCCTGAAACTCTTGCCCTAAATCACATACCCTGAAACTCCTGCCCTGAAACTCATGCACTGAAACTCATGCCCTGAATCACATGCCCTAAAACTCCTGCCCTGAATCATCTGCCCAGAAACTCATGCCCTGAATTACATGCCCTGAAATACCTGCACTGAATCTCATGCCCTGAAACTCATGCCCTGAATTAAATGCCCTGAAACTCCCGCACTGAAACTCATGCCATGAATCTCATATCCTGAAACTCACGCCCTGAATTACATGCCCTGAAACTCCTGCCCTGAAACTCATGCCCTGAAACTCATGCCCTGAAACTCATGCCCTGAATCTCCTGTCCTAAAACTCATGCCCTGAATCTCATGTCCTGAATCTCATGCCCTGAAAATCCTGCACTGAAACACCTGCCCTGAATCTCCTGCCCTGAAACTCATGCCCTGAATCTCATGCCCTGAATCTCACGCTCTGAAACTCGTGCACTGAATCTCATGACCTCAAGTTACTGCACTGAAACTCATGCCCCTGAATCTCATGTCCTGAAACTCCTGCACTGAAACACCTGCCCTGAAACTCATGCCCTGAATCTCATGCCCTGAAACTCATGCTCTGAAACTCGTGCACTGAATCTCATGCCCCTCAAGTTCCTGCACTGAAACTCAAGCCCTGAATCTCATGCCCTGAAACTCATGCCCTGAACCTCATGCCCTGAAACTCAAGCCCTGAATCTCATGCCCTGAAACTCATGCCCTAAATCACATACCCTGAAACTCCTGCCCTGAAACTCATGCACTGAAACTCATGCCCTGAATCACATGCCCTAAAACTCATGCCCTGAATCATCTGCCCAGAAACTCATGCCCTGAAACTCCTGCCCTGAAACTCATGCCCTGAAACTCATGCCCTGAATTTCCTGTCCTGAAACTCATGCCCTGAATCTCATGCCCTGAATCTCATGCCCTGAAACTCCTGCACTGAAACAACTGCCCTGAATCTCCTGTCCTGAAAATCATGCCCTGAATCTCATGCCCTGAATCTCATGCTCTGAAACTCATGCCCTGAATCTCATGCCCTCAAATTCCTGCACTGAAACTCATGCCCTGAATCTCATGACCTGAAACTCATGCCCTGAACCTCATGCCCTGAAACTCAAGCCCTGAATCTCATGCCGCGAATCTCATGCCCTAAATCACATACCCTGAAACTCCTGCCCTGAAACTCATGCACTCAAAACTCATGCCCTGAATCACATGCCCTAAAACTCCTGCCCTGAAACTCATGCCCTGAAACTCATGCCCTGAACCTCATGCCTTGAAACTCAAGCCCTGAATCTCATGCCCTGAAACTCATGCCCTAAATCACATACGCTGAAACTACTGCCCTGAAACTCATGCACTGAAACTCATGCCCTGAATCACACGCCCTAAAATTCCTGCCCTGAATCATCTGCCCAGAAAATCATGCCCCTGAATTACATGCCCTGAAACTCATGCCCTGAATCTCATGCCCTGAATCTCATGCCCTAAAACTCCTGCACTGAAATACCTGCCCTGAATCTTCTGCCTTGAAAATCATGCCCTGTATCTCATGCCCTGAATCTCATGCTCTGAAACTCGTGCACTGAATCTCATGCCCTCAAGTTCCTGCACTGAAACTCATGCCCTGAATCTCATGCCCTGAAACTCATGCCCTGAACCTCATGCCCTGAAACTCAAGCCCTGAATCTCATGCCCTGAAACTGATGCCCTAAATCACATACCCTGAAACTCCTGCCCTGAAACTCATGCACTGAAAATCATGCCCTGAATCACATGCCCTAAAACTCATGCCCTGAATCATCGGCCCAGAAACTCATGCCCTGAATTACATGCCCTGAAATACCTGCCCTGAATATCATGCCCTGAAACTCATGCCCTGAATCTCATGCCCTGAAACTCCTGCCCGCAAACTCATGCACTGAAACTCATGCCCTGAATCTCATGCCCTTGAAACTCCTGCCCTCAAAACTCATGCCCTGAAACTCATGCCCTGAAACTCATGCCCTGAATCTCATGCCCTGAATCTCGTGCCCTGAAACTCCTGCACTGAAACATCTGCCCTGAATCTCCTGCCCTGAAAATGAAGCCCTGAATCTCATGCTCTAAAACTCGTGCACTGAATCTCATGCCCTCAAGTTCCTGCACTGAAACTCATGCCCTGAAACTCATGCCCTGAACCTCAAGCCCTGAAACTCAAGCCCTGAATCTCATGCCCTGAAACTCATGCCCTAAATCACATACCCTGAAACTCCTGCCCTGAAACTCATGCACTGAAACTCATGCCCTGAATCACATGCCCTAAAACTCATGCCCTGAATCATCTGCCCAGAAACTCATGCCCTGAATTACATGCCCCTGAAATACCTGCCCTGAATATCATGCCCTGAAACTCATGCACTGAATCTCATGCCCTGAAACACCTGCACTGAAACTCATGCCATGAATCTCATATCCTGAAACTCACGCCTTGAATCACATGCCCTGAAACTCCTGCCCTGAAACTCATGCCCTGAAATTCATGCCCTGAATCTCATGCCCTGAATCTCATGCCCTGAATCTCGTGCCCTGAAACTCTCCTGCACTGAAACACCTGCCCTGAATCTCCTGCCCTGAAAATGAGGCCCTGAATCTCATGCCCTGAATCTCATGCCCTGAAACTCATGCCCTGAAACTCATGCCCTGAATCTCCTGTCCTGAAACTCATGCCCTGAATCTCATGCCCTGAATCTCATGCCCTGAAACTCCTGCACTGAAACACCTGCCCTGAATCTCCTGCCCTGAAAATCATGCCCTGAATCTCATGCCCAGAAACTCATGCCCTGAATTACATGCCCTGAAATGCCTGCCCTGAATCTCATGCCCTGAATCTCATGCCCTGAAACTACTGCCCTCAAACTCATGCACTGAAACTCATGCCCTGAATCTCATGCCTTGAAACTCCTGCCCCAAACTCATGCACTGAAACTCATGCCCTGAATCTCATGCCCTGAAACACCTGCACTGAAACTCATGCCATGAATCTCATATCCTGAAACTCACAGCCTTGAATCACATGCCCTGAAACTCCTGCCCTGAAACTCATGCCCTGAAACTCATGCCCTGAAACTCATGCCCTGAATCTCATGCCCTGAATCTCGTGCCCTGAAACTCCTGCACTGAAACACCTGCCCTGAATCTCCTGCCCTGAAAATGAAGCCCTGAATCTCATGCCCTGAATCTCATGCCCTGAAACTGATGCCCTGAAACTCATGCCCTGAATCTCCTGTCCTGAAACTCATGCCCTGAATCTCATGCCCTGAATCTCATGCTCTGAAACTCATGCCCTGAATCTCATGCCCTCAAATTCCTGCACTGAAACTCATGCCCTGAATCTCATGACCTGAAACTCATGCCTGAACCTCATGCCCTGAAACTCAAGCCCTGAATCTCATGCCCGGAATCTCATGCCCTAAATCACATACCCTGAAACTCCTGCCCTGAAACTCATGCACTCAAACTCATGCCCTGAATCACATGCCCTAAAACTCCTGCCCTGAAACTCATGCCCTGAAACTCATGCCCTGAACCTCATGCCTTGAAACTCAAGCCCTGAATCTCATGCCCTGAAACTCATGCCCTAAATCACATACCCTGAAACTACTGCCCTGAAACTCATGCACTGAAACTCATGCCCTGAATCACACGCCCTAAAATTCCTGCCCTGAATCATCTGCCCAGAAAATCATGCCCCTGAATTACATGCCCTGAAATACCTGCCCTGAATCTCATGCCCTGAAACTCATGCCCTGAATCTCATGCCCTGAATCTCATGCCCTAAAACTCCTGCACTGAAATACCTGCCCTGAATCTTCTGCCTTGAAAATCATGCCCTGTATCTCATGCCCTGAATCTCATGCTCTGAAACTCGTGCACTGAATCTCATGCCCTCAAGTTCCTGCACTGAAACTCATGCCCTGAATCTCATGCCCTGAAACTCATGCCCTGAACCTCATGCCCTGAACTCAAGCCCTGAATCTCATGCCCTGAAACTCATGCCCTAAATCACATACCATGAAACTCCTGCCCTGAAACTCATGCACTGAAAATCATGCCCTGAATCACATGCCCTAAAACTCATGCCCTGAATCATCGGCCCAGAAACTCATGCCCTGAATTACATGCCCTGAAATACCTGCCCTGAATATCATGCCCTGAAACTCATGCCCTGAATCTCATGCCCTGAAACTCCTGCCCGCAAACTCATGCACTGAAACTCATGCCCTGAATCTCATGCCTTGAAACTCCTGCCCTCAAACTCATGCACTGAAACTCATGCCCTGAATCTCATGCCCTGAAACACCTGCACTGAAACTCCTGCCATGAATCTCATATCCGGAAACTCAAGCCTTGAATCACATGCCCTGAAACTCCTGCCCTGAAACTCATGCCCTGAAACTCATGCCCTGAAACTCATGCCCCTGAATCCTCATGCCCTGAATCTCGTGCCCTGAAACTCCTGCACTGAAACATCTGCCCTGAATCTCCTGCCCTGAAAATGAAGCCCTGAATCTCATGCTCTAAAACTCGTGCACTGAATCTCATGCCCTCAAGTTCCTGCACTGAAACTCATGCCCTGAATCTCATGCCCTGAAACTCATGCCCTGAAACTCATGCCCTGAATCTCATGCCCTGAATCTCGTGCCCTGAAACTCCTGCACTGAAACATCTGCCCTGAATCTCCTGCCCTGAAAATGAAGCCCTGAATCTCATGCTCTAAAACTCGTGCACTGAATCTCATGCCCTCAAGTTCCTGCACTGAAACTCATGCCCTGAATCTCATGCCCTGAAACTCATGCCCTGAACCTCATGCCCCTGATACTCAAGCCCTGAATCTCATGCCCTGAAACTCTTGCCCTAAATCACATACATTGAAACTCCTGCCCTGAAACTCATGCACTGAAACTCATGCCCTGAATCACATGCCCTAAAACTCCTGCCCTGAATCATCTGGCCAGAAACTCATGCCCTGAATTACAGGCCCTGAAATACCTACACTGAATCTCATGCCCTGAAACTCATGCCCTGAATTAAAAGCCCTGAAACTCCCCGCACTGAAACTCATGCCATGAATCTCATATCCTGAAACTCACGCCTGAATTACATGCCCTGAAACTCCTGCCCTGAAACTCATGCCCTGAAACTCATGCCCAGAAACTCATGCCCTGAATCTCCTGTCCTAAAACTCATGCCCTGAATCTCATGTCCTGAATCTCATGCCCTGAAACTCCTGCACTGAAACACCTGCCCTGAATCTCCTGCCCTGAAACTCATGCCCTGAATCTCATGCCCTGAATCTCACGCTCTGAAACTCGTGCACTGAATCTCATGACCTCAAGTTACTGCACTGAAACTCATGCCCTGAATCTCATGTCCTGAAACTCCTGCACTGAAACACCTGCCCTGAAACTCATGCCCTGAATCTCATGCCCTGAAACTCATGCTCTGAAACTCGTGCACTGAATCTCATGCCCTCAAGTTCCTGCACTGAAACTCAAGCCCTGAATCTCATGCCCTGAAACTCATGCCCTGAACCTCAAGCCCTGAAACTCAAGCCCTGAATCTCATGCCCTGAAACTCATGCCCTAAATCACATACCCTGAAACTCCTGCCCTGAAACTCATGCACTGAAACTCATGCCCTGAATCACATGCCCTAAAACTCATGCCCTGAATCATCTGCCCAGAAACTCATGCCCTGAATTACATGCCCTGAAATACCTGCCCCTGAATCTCATGCCCTGAAACTCATGCCCTGAATCTCATGACCTGAAACTCCTGCCCTCAAACTCATGCACTGAAACTCATGCCCTGAATCTCATGCCTTGAAACTCCTGCCTTCAAACTCATGCACTGAAACTCATGCCCTGAATCTCATGCCCTGAAACACCTGCACTGAAACTCATGCCATGAATCTCATATCCTGAAACTCACGCCTTGAATTCACATGCCCTGAAACTCCTGCCCTGAAACTCCTGCACTGAAACACCTGCCCTGAATCTCCTACCGTGAAAATGAAGCCCTGAATCTCATGCCCTGAATCTCATGCCCTGAAACTCCTGCACTGAAACACCTGCCCTGAATCTCCTGCCCTGAAAATCATGCCCTGAATCTCATGCCCTGAATCTCATGCTCTGAAACTCATGCCCTGAATCTCAAGCCCTGAATCTCATGCCCTGAAACTCATGCCCTAAATCACATACCCTGAAACTCCTGCCCTGAAACTCATGCACTGAAACTCATGCCCTGAATCACATGCCCTAAAACTCATGCCCTGATTCATCTGCCCAGAAACTCATGCCCTGAATTACATGCCCTGAAATACCTGCCCTGAATCTCATGCCCTGAAACTCATGCCCTGAATCTCATGCCCTGAAACTCCTGCCCTCAAACTCATGCACTGAAACTCATGCCCTGAATCTCATGCCTTGAAACTCCTGCCCTCAAACTCATGCACTGAAACTCATGCCCTGAATCTCATGCCCTGAAACACCTGCCCTGAAACTCATGCCATGAATCTCATATCCTGAAACTCACGCCTTGAATCACATGCCCTGAAACTCCTGCCCTGAAACTCATGCCCTGAATCTCATGCCCTGAATCTCGTGCCCTGAAACTCCTGCACTGAAACACCTGCCCTGAATCTCCTGCCCTGAAAATGAAGCCCTGAATCTCATGCCCTGAATCTCATGCCCTGAAACTCATGCCCTGAAACTCATGCCCTGAATCTCCTGTCCTGAAACTCATGCCCTGAATCTCATGCCCTGAATCTCATGCCCTGAAACTCCAGCACTGAAACACCTGCCCTGAATCTCCTGCCCTGAAAATCATGCCCTGAATCTCATGCCCTGAATCTCATGCTCTGAAACTCATGCCGTGAATCTCATGCCCTGAAACTCCTGCACTGAAACTCATGCCATGAATCTCATATCCTGAAACTCACGCCCTGAATCACATGCCGTGAAACTCCTGCCCTGAAACTCATGCCCTGAAACTCATGCCCTGAATTTCCTGTCCTGAAACTCATGCCCTGAATCTCATGCCCTGAATCTCATGCCCTGAAACTCCTGCACTGAAATTCCTGCCCTGAATCATCTGCCCAGAAAATCATGCCCTGAATTACATGCCCTGAAATACCTGCCCTGAATCTCATGCCCTGAAACTCATGCCCTGAATCTCATGCCCTGAATCTCATGCCCTGAAACTCCTGCACTGAAATACCTGCCCTGAATCTTCTGCCTTGAAAATCATGCCCTGAATCTCATGCCCTGAATCTCATGCTCTGAAACTCGTGCACTGAATCTCATGCCCTCAAGTTCCTGCACTGAAACTCATGCCCTGAATCTCATGCCCTGAAACTCATGCCCTGAACCTCATGCCCTGAAACTCAAGCCCTGAATCTCATGCCCTGAAACTCTTGCCCTAAATCACATACCCTGAAACTCCTGCCCTGAAACTCATGCACTGAAACTCATGCCCTGAATCACATGCCCTAAAACTCCTGCCCTGAATCATCTGCCCAGAAACTCATGCCCTGAATTACATGCCCTGAAATACCTGCACTGAATCTCATGCCCTGAAACTCATGCCCTGAATTAAATGCCCTGAAACTCCCGCACTGAAACTCATGCCATGAATCTCATATCCTGAATCTCAAGCCCTGAATTACATGCCCTGAAACTCCTGCCCTGAAACTCATGCCCTGAAACTCATGCCCTGAAACTCATGCCCTGAATCTCCTGTCCTAAAACTCATGCCCTGAATCTCATGTCCTGAATCTCATGCCCTGAAAATCCTGCACTGAAACACCTGCCCTGAATCTCCTGCCCTGAAACTCATGCCCTGAATCTCATGCCCTGAATCTCACGCTCTGAAACTCGTGCACTGAATCTCATGACCTCAAGTTACTGCACTGAAACTCATGCCCCGAATCTCATGTCCTGAAACTCCTGCACTGAAACACCTGCCCTGAAACTCATGCCCTGAATCTCATGCCCTGAAACTCATGCTCTGAAACTCGTGCACTGAATCTCATGACCTCAAGTTCCTGCACTGAAACTCAAGCCCTGAATCTCATGCCCTGAAACTCATGCCCTGAACCTCATGCCCTGAAACTCAAGCCCTGAATCTCATGCCCTGAAACTCATGCCCTAAATCACATACCCTGAAACTCCTGCCCTGAAACTCATGCACTGAAACTCATGCCCTGAATCACATGCCCTAAAACTCATGCCCTGAATCATCTGCCCAGAAACTCATGCCCTGAAACTCCTGCCCTGAAACTCATGCCCTGAAACTCATGCCCTGAATTTCCTGTCCTGAAACTCATGCCCTGAATCTCATGCCCTGAATCTCATGCCCTGAAACTCCTGCACTGAAACAACTGCCCTGAATCTCCTGTCCTGAAAATCATGCCCTGAATCTCATGCCCTGAATCTCATGCTCTGAAACTCATGCCCTGAATCTCATGCCCTCAAATTCCTGCACTGAAACTCATGCCCTGAATCTCATGACCTGAAACTCATGCCCTGAACTTCATGCCCTGAAACTCAAGCCCTGAATCTCATGCCCGGAATCTCATGCCCTAAATCACATACCCTGAAACTCCTGCCCTGAAACTCATGCACTCAAACTCATGCCCTGAATCACATGCCCTAAAACTCCTGCCCTGAAACTCATGCCCTGAAACTCATGCCCTGAACCTCATGCCTTGAAACTCAAGCCCTGAATCTCATGCCCTGAAACTCATGCCCTAAATCACATACCCTGAAACTACTGCCCTGAAACTCATGCACTGAAACTCATGCCCTGAATCACACGCCCTAAAATTCCTGCCCTGAATCATCTGCCCAGAAAATCATGCCCTGAATCTCATGCCCTGAAACTCATGCCCTGAATCTCATGCCCTGAATCTCATGCCCTAAAACTCCTGCACTGAAATACCTGCCCTGAATCTTCTGCCTTGAAAATCATGCCCTGTATCTCATGCCCTGAATCTCATGCTCTGAAACTCGTGCACTGAATCTCATGCCCTCAAGTTCCTGCACTGAAACTCATGCCCTGAATCTCATGCCCTGAAACTCATGCCCTGAACCTCATGCCCTGAAACTCAAGCCCTGAATCTCATGCCCTGAAACTGATGCCCTAAATCACATACCCTGAAACTCCTGCCCTGAAACTCATGCACTGAAAATCATGCCCTGAATCACATGCCCTAAAACTCATGCCCTGAATCATCGGCCCAGAAACTCATGCCCTGAATTACATGCCCTGAAATACCTGCCCTGAATATCATGCCCTGAAACTCATGCCCTGAATCTCATGCCCTGAAACTCCTGCCCGCAAACTCATGCACTGAAACTCATGCCCTGAATCTCATGCCTTGAAACTCCTGCCCTCAAACTCATGCCCTGAAACTCATGCCCTGAAACTCATGCCCTGAATCTCATGCCCTGAATCTCGTGCCCTGAAACTCCTGCACTGAAACATCTGCCCTGAATCTCCTGCCCTGAAAATGAAGCCCTGAATCTCATGCTCTAAAACTCGTGCACTGAATCTCATGCCCTCAAGTTCCTGCACTGAAACTCATGCCCTGAATCTCATGCCCTGAAACTCATGCCCTGAACCTCATGCCCTGAAACTCAAGCCCTGAATCTCATGCCCTGAAACTCTTGCCCTAAATCACATACCCTGAAACTACTGCCCTGAAACTCATGCACTGAAACTCATGCCCTGATTCACATGCCCTAAAACTCCTGCCCTGAATCATCTGCCCAGAAACTCATGCCCTGAATTGCATGCTCTGAAATACCTGCACTGAATCTCATGCCCTGAAACTCATGCCCTGAATTAAAAGCCCTGAAACTCCCGCACTGAAACTCATGCCATGAATCTCATATCCTGAAACTCACGCCCTGAATTACATGCCCTGAAACTCCTGCCCTGAAACTCATGCCCTGAAACTCATGCCCTGAAACTCATGCCCTGAATCTCCTGTCCTAAAACTCATGCCCTGAATCTCATGTCCTGAATCTCATGCCCTGAAACTCCTGCACTGAAACACCTGCCCTGAATCTCCTGCCCTGAAACTCATGCCCTGAATCTCATGCCCTGAATCTCACGCTCTGAAACTCGTGCACTGAATCTCATGACCTCAAGTTACTGCACTGAAACTCATGCCCTGAATCTCATGTCCTGAAACTCCTGCACTGAAACACCTGCCCTGAAACTCATGCCCTGAATCTCATGCCCTGAAACTCATGCTCTGAAACTCGTGCACTGAATCTCATGCCCTCAAGTTCCTGCACTGAAACTCAAGCCCTGAATCTCATGCCCTGAAACTCATGCCCTGAACCTCAAGCCCTGAAACTCAAGCCCTGAATCTCATGCCCTGAAACTCATGCCCTAAATCACATACCCTGAAACTCCTGCCCTGAAACTCATGCACTGAAACTCATGCCTGAATCACATGCCCTAAAACTCATGCCCTGAATCATCTGCCCAGAAACTCATGCCCTGAATTACATGCCCTGAAATACCTGCCCTGAATCTCATGCCCTGAAACTCATGCCCTGAATCTCATGACCTGAAACTCCTGCCCTCAAACTCATGCACTGAAACTCATGCCCTGAATCTCATGCCTTGAAACACCTGCCTTCAAACTCATGCACTGAAACTCATGCCCTGAATCTCATGCCCTGAAACACCTGCACTGAAACTCATGCCATGAATCTCATATCCTGAAACTCACGCCTTGAATCACATGCCCTGAAACTCCTGCCCTGAAACTCCTGCACTGAAACACCTGCCCTGAATCTCCTACCCTGAAAATGAAGCCCTGAATCTCATGCCCTGAATCTCATGCCCTGAAACTCCTGCACTGAAACACCTGCCCTGAATCTCCTGCCCTGAAAATCATGCGCTGAATCTCATGCCCTGAATCTCATGCTCTGAAACTCATGCCCTGAATCTCAAGCCCTGAATCTCATGCCCTGAAACTCATGCCCTAAATCACATACCCTGAAACTCCTGCCCTGAAACTCATGCACTGAAACTCATGCCCTGAATCACATGCCCTAAAACTCATGCCCTGATTCATCTGCCCAGAAACTCATGCCCTGAATTACATGCCCTGAAATACCTGCCCTGAATCTCATGCCCTGAAACTCATGCCCTGAATCTCATGACCTGAAACTCCTGCCCTCAAACTCATGCACTGAAACTCATGCCCTGAATCTCATGCCTTGAAACTCCTGCCCTCAAACTCATGCACTGAAACTCATGCCCTGAATCTCATGCCCTGAAACACCTGCACTGAAACTCATGCCATGAATCTCATATCCTGAAACTCACGCCTTGAATCACATGCCCTGAAACTCCTGCCCTGAAACTCATGCCCTGAATCTCATGCCCTGAATCTCGTGCCCTGAAACTCCTGCACTGAAACACCTGCCCTGAATCTCCTGCCCTGAAAATCATGCCCTGAATCTCATGCCCTGAATCTCATGCTCTGAAACTCATGCCCTGAATCTCATGCCCTGAAACTCCTGCACTGAAACTCATGCCATGAATCTCATATCCTGAAACTCACGCCCTGAATCACATGCCCTGAAACTCCTGCCCTGAAACTCATGCCCTGAAACTCATGCCCTGAATTTCCTGTCCTGAAACTCATGCCCTGAATCTCATGCCCTGAATCTCATGCCCTGAAACTCCTGCACTGAAACACCTGCCCTGAATCTCCTGCCCTGAAAATGATGCCCTGAATCTCATGCCCTGAATCTCATGCTCTGAAACTCATGCCCTGAATCTCATGCCCTCAAGTTCCTGCACTGAAACTCATGCCCTGAATCTCATGACCTGAAACTCATGCCCTGAACCTCATGCCCTGAAACTCAAGCCCTGAATCTCATGCCCGGAATCTCATGCCCTAAATCACATACCCTGAAACTCCTGCCCTGAAACTCATGCACTGAAACTCATGCCCTGAATCACATGCCCTAAAATTCCTGCCCTGAATCATCTGCCCAGAAAATCATGCCCTGAATTACATGCCCTGAAATACCTGCCCTGAATCTCATGCCCTGAAACTCATGCCCTGAATCTCATGCCCTGAATCTCATGCCCTGAAACTCCTGCACTGAAATACCTGCCCTGAATCTTCTGCCTTGAAAATCATGCCCTGAATCTCATGCCCTGAATCTCATGCTCTGAAACTCGTGCACTGAATCTCATGCCCTCAAGTTCCTGCACTGAAACTCATGCCCTGAATCTCATGCCCTGAAACTCATGCCCTGAACCTCATGCCCTGTAACTCAAGCCCTGAATCTCATGCCCTGAAACTCTTGCCCTAAATCACATACCCTGAAACTCCTGCCCTGAAACTCATGCACTGAAACTCATGCCCTGAATCACATGCCCTAAAACTCCTGCCCTGAATCATCTGCCCAGAAACTCATTCCCTGAATTACATGCCCTGAATCTCATGTCCTGAATCTCATGCCCTGAAAATCCTGCACTGAAACACCTGCCCTGAATCTCCTGCCCTGAAACTCATGCCCTGAATCTCATGCCCTGAATCTCACGCTCTGAAACTCGTGCACTGAATCTCATGACCTCAAGTTACTGCACTGAAACTCATGCCCTGAATCTCATGTCCTGAAACTCCTGCACTGAAACACCTGCCCTGAAACTCATGCCCTGAATCTCATGCCCTGAAACACCTGCACTGAAACTCATGCCATGAATCTCATATCCTGAAACTCACGCCTTGAATCACATGCCCTGAAACTCCTGCCCTGAAACTCATGCCCTGAATCTCATGCCCTGAATCTCGTGCCCTGAAACTCCTGCACTGAAACACCTGCCCTGAATCTCCTGCCCTGAAAATCATGCCCTGAATCTCATGCCCTGAATCTCATGCTCTGAAACTCATGCCCTGAATCTCATGCCCTGAAACTCCTGCACTGAAACTCATGCCATGAATCTCATATCCTGAAACTCACGCCCTGAATCACATGCCCTGAAACTCCTGCCCTGAAACTCATGCCCTGAAACTCATGCCCTGAATTTCCTGTCCTGAAACTCATGCCCTGAATCTCATGCCCTGAATCTCATGCCCTGAAACTCCTGCACTGAAACACCTGCCCTGAATCTCCTGCCCTGAAAATGATGCCCTGAATCTCATGCCCTGAATCTCATGCTCTGAAACTCATGCCCTGAATCTCATGCCCTCAAGTTCCTGCACTGAAACTCATGCCCTGAATCTCATGACCTGAAACTCATGCCCTGAACCTCATGCCCTGAAACTCAAGCCCTGAATCTCATGCCCGGAATCTCATGCCCTAAATCACATACCCTGAAACTCCTGCCCTGAAACTCATGCACTGAAACTCATGCACTGAATCACATGCCCTAAAATTCCTGCCCTGAATCATCTGCCCAGAAAATCATGCCCTGAATTACATGCCCTGAAATACCTGCCCTGAATCTCATGCCCTGAAACTCATGCCCTGAATCTCATGCCCTGAATCTCATGCCCTGAAACTCCTGCACTGAAATACCTGCCCTGAATCTTCTGCCTTGAAAATCATGCCCTGAATCTCATGCCCTGAATCTCATGCTCTGAAACTCGTGCACTGAATCTCATGCCCTCAAGTTCCTGCACTGAAACTCATGCCCTGAATCTCATGCCCTGAAACTCATGCCCTGAACCTCATGCCCTGTAACTCAAGCCCTGAATCTCATGCCCTGAAACTCTTGCCCTAAATCACATACCCTGAAACTCCTGCCCTGAAACTCATGCACTGAAACTCATGCCCTGAATCACATGCCCTAAAACTCCTGCCCTGAATCATCTGCCCAGAAACTCATGCCCTGAATTACATGCCCTGAATCTCATGTCCTGAATCTCATGCCCTGAAAATCCTGCACTGAAACACCTGCCCTGAATCTCCTGCCCTGAAACTCATGCCCTGAATCTCATGCCCTGAATCTCACGCTCTGAAACTCGTGCACTGAATCTCATGACCTCAAGTTACTGCACTGAAACTCATGCCCTGAATCTCATGTCCTGAAACTCCTGCACTGAAACACCTGCCCTGAAACTCATGCCCTGAATCTCATGCCCTGAAACTCATGCTCTGAAACTCGTGCACTGAATGTCATGCCCTCAAGTTCCTGCACTGAAACTCAAGCCCTGAATCTCATGCCCTGAAACTCATGCCCTGAACCTCATGCCCTGAACCTCAAGCCCTGAATCTCATGCCCTGAAACTCATGCCCTAAATCACATACCCTGAAACTCCTGCCCTGAAACTCATGCACTGAAACTCATGCCCTGAATCACATGCCCTAAAACTCATGCCCTGAATCATCTGCCCAGAAACTCATGCCCTGAAACTCATGCCCTGAATCTCCTGTCCTGAAACTCATGCCCTGAATCTCATGCCCTGAATCTCATGCCCTGAAACTCATGCCCTGATTCATCTGCCCAGAAACTCATGCCCTGAAATACCTGCCCTGAATCTCATGCCCTGAAACTCATGCCCTGAATCTCATGCCCTGAAACTCCTGCCCTCAAACTCATGCACTGAAACTCATGCCCTGAATCTCATGCCTTGAAACTCCTGCCCTCAAACTCATGCACTGAAACTCATGCCCTGAATCTCATGCCCTGAAACACCTGCACTGAAACTCATGCCATGAATCTCATATCCTGAAACTCACGCCTTGAATCACATGCCCTGAAACTCCTGCCCTGAAACTCATGCCCTGAATCTCATGCCCTGAATCTCGTGCCCTGAAACTCCTGCACTGAAACACCTGCCCTGAATCTCCTGCCCTGAAAATGAAGCCCTGAATCTCATGCCCTGAATCTCATGCCCTGAAACTCATGCCCTGAAACTCATGCCCTGATCTCCTGTCCTGAAACTCATGCCCTGAATCTCATGCCCTGAATCTCATGCCCTGAAACTCCAGCACTGAAACACCTGCCCTGAATCTCCTGCCCTGAAAATCATGCCCTGAATCTCATGCCCTGAATCTCATGCTCTGAAACTCATGCCCTGAATCTCATGACCTGAAACTCCTGCCCTCAAACTCATGCACTGAAACTCATGCCCTGAATCTCATGCCTTGAAACACCTGCCTTCAAACTCATGCACTGAAACTCATGCCCTGAATCTCATGCCCTGAAACACCTGCACTGAAACTCATGCCATGAATCTCATATCCTGAAACTCACGCCTTGAATCACATGCCCTGAAACTCCTGCCCTGAAACTCCTGCACTGAAACACCTGCCCTGAATCTCCTACCCTGAAAATGAAGCCCTGAATCTCATGCCCTGAATCTCATGCCCTGAAACTCCTGCACTGAAACACCTGCCCTGAATCTCCTGCCCTGAAAATCATGCGCTGAATCTCATGCCCTGAATCTCATGCTCTGAAACTCATGCCCTGAATCTCAAGCCCTGAATCTCATGCCCTGAAACTCATGCCCTAAATCACATACCCTGAAACTCCTGCCCTGAAACTCATGCACTGAAACTCATGCCCTGAATCACATGCCCTAAAACTCATGCCCTGATTCATCTGCCCAGAAACTCATGCCCTGAATTACATGCCCTGAAATACCTGCCCTGAATCTCATGCCCTGAAACTCATGCCCTGAATCTCATGACCTGAAACTCCTGCCCTCAAACTCATGCACTGAAACTCATGCCCTGAATCTCATGCCTTGAAACTCCTGCCCTCAAACTCATGCACTGAAACTCATGCCCTGAATCTCATGCCCTGAAACACCTGCACTGAAACTCATGCCATGAATCTCATATCCTGAAACTCACGCCTTGAATCACATGCCCTGAAACTCCTGCCCTGAAACTCATGCCCTGAATCTCATGCCCTGAATCTCGTGCCCTGAAACTCCTGCACTGAAACACCTGCCCTGAATCTCCTGCCCTGAAAATCATGCCCTGAATCTCATGCCCTGAATCTCATGCTCTGAAACTCATGCCCTGAATCTCATGCCCTGAAACTCCTGCACTGAAACTCATGCCATGAATCTCATATCCTGAAACTCACGCCCTGAATCACATGCCCTGAAACTCCTGCCCTGAAACTCATGCCCTGAAACTCATGCCCTGAATTTCCTGTCCTGAAACTCATGCCCTGAATCTCATGCCCTGAATCTCATGCCCTGAAACTCCTGCACTGAAACACCTGCCCTGAATCTCCTGCCCTGAAAATGATGCCCTGAATCTCATGCCCTGAATCTCATGCTCTGAAACTCATGCCCTGAATCTCATGCCCTCAAGTTCCTGCACTGAAACTCATGCCCTGAATCTCATGACCTGAAACTCATGCCCTGAACCTCATGCCCTGAAACTCAAGCCCTGAATCTCATGCCCGGAATCTCATGCCCTAAATCACATACCCTGAAACTCCTGCCCTGAAACTCATGCACTGAAACTCATGCCCTGAATCACATGCCCTAAAATTCCTGCCCTGAATCATCTGCCCAGAAAATCATGCCCTGAATTACATGCCCTGAAATACCTGCCCTGAATCTCATGCCCTGAAACTCATGCCCTGAATCTCATGCCCTGAATCTCATGCCCTGAAACTCCTGCACTGAAATACCTGCCCTGAATCTTCTGCCTTGAAAATCATGCCCTGAATCTCATGCCCTGAATCTCATGCTCTGAAACTCGTGCACTGAATCTCATGCCCTCAAGTTCCTGCACTGAAACTCATGCCCTGAATCTCATGCCCTGAAACTCATGCCCTGAACCTCATGCCCTGTAACTCAAGCCCTGAATCTCATGCCCTGAAACTCTTGCCCTAAATCACATACCCTGAAACTCCTGCCCTGAAACTCATGCACTGAAACTCATGCCCTGAATCACATGCCCTAAAACTCCTGCCCTGAATCATCTGCCCAGAAACTCATTCCCTGAATTACATGCCCTGAATCTCATGTCCTGAATCTCATGCCCTGAAAATCCTGCACTGAAACACCTGCCCTGAATCTCCTGCCCTGAAACTCATGCCCTGAATCTCATGCCCTGAATCTCACGCTCTGAAACTCGTGCACTGAATCTCATGACCTCAAGTTACTGCACTGAAACTCATGCCCTGAATCTCATGTCCTGAAACTCCTGCACTGAAACACCTGCCCTGAAACTCATGCCCTGAATCTCATGCCCTGAAACACCTGCACTGAAACTCATGCCATGAATCTCATATCCTGAAACTCACGCCTTGAATCACATGCCCTGAAACTCCTGCCCTGAAACTCATGCCCTGAATCTCATGCCCTGAATCTCGTGCCCTGAAACTCCTGCACTGAAACACCTGCCCTGAATCTCCTGCCCTGAAAATCATGCCCTGAATCTCATGCCCTGAATCTCATGCTCTGAAACTCATGCCCTGAATCTCATGCCCTGAAACTCCTGCACTGAAACTCATGCCATGAATCTCATATCCTGAAACTCACGCCCTGAATCACATGCCCTGAAACTCCTGCCCTGAAACTCATGCCCTGAAACTCATGCCCTGAATTTCCTGTCCTGAAACTCATGCCCTGAATCTCATGCCCTGAATCTCATGCCCTGAAACTCCTGCACTGAAACACCTGCCCTGAATCTCCTGCCCTGAAAATGATGCCCTGAATCTCATGCCCTGAATCTCATGCTCTGAAACTCATGCCCTGAATCTCATGCCCTCAAGTTCCTGCACTGAAACTCATGCCCTGAATCTCATGACCTGAAACTCATGCCCTGAACCTCATGCCCTGAAACTCAAGCCCTGAATCTCATGCCCGGAATCTCATGCCCTAAATCACATACCCTGAAACTCCTGCCCTGAAACTCATGCACTGAAACTCATGCACTGAATCACATGCCCTAAAATTCCTGCCCTGAATCATCTGCCCAGAAAATCATGCCCTGAATTACATGCCCTGAAATACCTGCCCTGAATCTCATGCCCTGAAACTCATGCCCTGAATCTCATGCCCTGAATCTCATGCCCTGAAACTCCTGCACTGAAATACCTGCCCTGAATCTTCTGCCTTGAAAATCATGCCCTGAATCTGATGCCCTGAATCTCATGCTCTGAAACTCGTGCACTGAATCTCATGCCCTCAAGTTCCTGCACTGAAACTCATGCCCTGAATCTCATGCCCTGAAACTCATGCCCTGAACCTCATGCCCTGTAACTCAAGCCCTGAATCTCATGCCCTGAAACTCTTGCCCTAAATCACATACCCTGAAACTCCTGCCCTGAAACTCATGCACTGAAACTCATGCCCTGAATCACATGCCCTAAAACTCCTGCCCTGAATCATCTGCCCAGAAACTCATGCCCTGAATTACATGCCCTGAATCTCATGTCCTGAATCTCATGCCCTGAAAATCCTGCACTGAAACACCTGCCCTGAATCTCCTGCCCTGAAACTCATGCCCTGAATCTCATGCCCTGAATCTCACGCTCTGAAACTCGTGCACTGAATCTCATGACCTCAAGTTACTGCACTGAAACTCATGCCCTGAATCTCATGTCCTGAAACTCCTGCACTGAAACACCTGCCCTGAAACTCATGCCCTGAATCTCATGCCCTGAAACTCATGCTCTGAAACTCGTGCACTGAATCTCATGCCCTCAAGTTCCTGCACTGAAACTCAAGCCCTGAATCTCATGCCCTGAAACTCATGCCCTGAACCTCATGCCCTGAACCTCAAGCCCTGAATCTCATGCCCTGAAACTCATGCCCTAAATCACATACCCTGAAACTCCTGCCCTGAAACTCATGCACTGAAACTCATGCCCTGAATCACATGCCCTAAAACTCATGCCCTGAATCATCTGCCCAGAAACTCATGCCCTGAAACTCATGCCCTGAATCTCCTGTCCTGAAACTCATGCCCTGAATCTCATGCCCTGAATCTCATGCCCTGAAACTCATGCCCTGATTCATCTGCCCAGAAACTCATGCCCTGAAATACCTGCCCTGAATCTCATGCCCTGAAACTCATGCCCTGAATCTCATGCCCTGAAACTCCTGCCCTCAAACTCATGCACTGAAACTCATGCCCTGAATCTCATGCCTTGAAACTCCTGCCCTCAAACTCATGCACTGAAACTCATGCCCTGAATCTCATGCCCTGAAACACCTGCACTGAAACTCATGCCATGAATCTCATATCCTGAAACTCACGCCTTGAATCACATGCCCTGAAACTCCTGCCCTGAAACTCATGCCCTGAATCTCATGCCCTGAATCTCGTGCCCTGAAACTCCTGCACTGAAACACCTGCCCTGAATCTCCTGCCCTGAAAATGAAGCCCTGAATCTCATGCCCTGAATCTCATGCCCTGAAACTCATGCCCTGAAACTCATGCCCTGAATCTCCTGTCCTGAAACTCATGCCCTGAATCTCATGCCCTGAATCTCATGCCCTGAAACTCCAGCACTGAAACACCTGCCCTGAATCTCCTGCCCTGAAAATCATGCCCTGAATCTCATGCCCTGAATCTCATGCTCTGAAACTCATGCCCTGAATCTCATGCCCTGAAACTCCTGCACTGAAACTCATGCCATGAATCTCATATCCTGAAACTCACGCCCTGAATCACATGCCCTGAAACTCCTGCCCTGAAACTCATGCCCTGAATTTCCTGTCCTGAAACTCATGCCCTGAATCTCATGCCCTGAATCTCATGCCCTGAAACTCCTGCACTGAAACACCTGCCCTGAATCTCCTGCCCTGAAAATGATGCCCTGAATCTCATGCCCTGAATCTCATGCTCTGAAACTCATGCCCTGAATCTCATGCCCTCAAGTTCCTGCACTGAAACTCATGCCCTGAATCTCATGACCTGAAACTCATGCCCTGAACCTCATGCCCTGAAACTCAAGCCCTGAATCTCATGCCCGGAATCTCATGCCCTAAATCACATACCCTGAAAGTCCTGCCCTGAAACTCATGCACTGAAACTCATGCCCTGAATCACATGCCCTAAAATTCCTGCCCTGAATCATCTGCCCAGAAAATCATGCCCTGAATTACATGCCCTGAAATACCTTCCCTGAATCTCATGCCCTGAAACTCATGCCCTGAATCTCATGCCCTGAATCTCATGCCCTGAAACTCCTGCACTGAAATACCTGCCCTGAATCTTCTGCCTTGAAAATCATGCCCTGAATCTCATGCCCTGAATCTCATGCTCTGAAACTCGTGCACTGAATCTCATGCCCTCAAGTTACTGCACTGAAACTCATGCCCTGAATCTCATGTCCTGAAACTCCTGCACTGAAACACCTGCCCTGAAACTCATGCCCTGAATCTCATGCCCTGAAACTCATGCTCTGAAACTCGTGCACTGAATCTCATGCCCTCAAGTTCCTGCACTGAAACTCAAGCCCTGAATCTCATGCCCTGAAACTCATGCCCTGAACCTCATGCCCTGAAACTCAAGCCCTGAATCTCATGCCCTGAAACTCATGCCCTAAATCACATACCCTGAAACTCCTGCCCTGAAACTCATGCACTGAAACTCATGCCCTGAATCACATGCCCTAAAACTCATGCCCTGAATCATCTGCCCAGAAACTCATGCCCTGAAACTCCTGCCCTGAACCTCATGCCCTGAACCTCAAGCCCTGAATCTCATGCCCTGAAACTCATGCCCTAAATCACATACCCTGAAACTCCTGCCCTGAAACTCATGCACTGAAACTCATGCCCTGAATCACATGCCCTAAAACTCATGCCCTGAATCATCTGCCCAGAAACTCATGCCCTGAAACTCATGCCCTGAATCTCCTGTCCTGAAACTCATGCCCTGAATCTCATGCCCTGAATCTCATGCCCTGAATCTCATGCCCTGAAACTCATGCCCTGATTCATCTGCCCAGAAACTCATGCCCTGAATTACATGCCCTGAAATACCTGCCCTGAATCTCATGCCCTGAAACTCATGCCCTGAATCTCATGCCCTGAAACTCCTGCCCTCAAACTCATGCACTGAAACTCATGCCCTGAATCTCATGCCTTGAAACTCCTGCCCTCAAACTCATGCACTGAAACTCATGCCCTGAATCTCATGCCCTGAAACACCTGCACTGAAACTCATGCCATGAATCTCATATCCTGAAACTCACGCCTTGAATCACATGCCCTGAAACTCCTGCCCTGAAACTCCTGCACTGAAACACCTGCCCTGAATCTCCTACCCTGAAAATGAAGCCCTGAATCTCATGCCCTGAATCTCATGCCCTGAAACTCCTGCACTGAAACACCTGCCCTGAATCTCCTGCCCTGAAAATCATGCGCTGAATCTCATGCCCTGAATCTCATGCTCTGAAACTCATGCCCTGAATCTCAAGCCCTGAATCTCATGCCCTGAAACTCATGCCCTAAATCACATACCCTGAAACTCCTGCCCTGAAACTCATGCACTGAAACTCATGCCCTGAATCACATGCCCTAAAACTCATGCCCTGATTCATCTGCCCAGAAACTCATGCCCTGAATTACATGCCCTGAAATACCTGCCCTGAATCTCATGCCCTGAAACTCATGCCCTGAATCTCATGCCCTGAAACTCCTGCCCTCAAACTCATGCACTGAAACTCATGCCCTGAATCTCATGCCTTGAAACTCCTGCCCTCAAACTCATGCACTGAAACTCATGCCCTGAATCTCATGCCCTGAAACACCTGCACTGAAACTCATGCCATGAATCTCATATCCTGAAACTCACGCCTTGAATCACATGCCCTGAAACTCCTGCCCTGAAACTCATGCCCTGAATCTCATGCCCTGAATCTCGTGCCCTGAAACTCCTGCACTGAAACACCTGCCCTGAATCTCCTGCCCTGAAAATCATGCCCTGAATCTCATGCCCTGAATCTCATGCTCTGAAACTCATGCCCTGAATCTCATGCCCTGAAACTCCTGCACTGAAACTCATGCCATGAATCTCATATCCTGAAACTCACGCCCTGAATCACATGCCCTGAAACTCCTGCCCTGAAACTCATGCCCTGAAACTCATGCCCTGAATTTCCTGTCCTGAAACTCATGCCCTGAATCTCATGCCCTGAATCTCATGCCCTGAAACTCCTGCACTGAAACACCTGCCCTGAATCTCCTGCCCTGAAAATGATGCCCTGAATCTCATGCCCTGAATCTCATGCTCTGAAACTCATGCCCTGAATCTCATGCCCTCAAGTTCCTGCACTGAAACTCATGCCCTGAATCTCATGACCTGAAACTCATGCCCTGAACCTCATGCCCTGAAACTCAAGCCCTGAATCTCATGCCCGGAATCTCATGCCCTAAATCACATACCCTGAAACTCCTGCCCTGAAACTCATGCACTGAAACTCATGCCCTGAATCACATGCCCTAAAATTCCTGCCCTGAATCATCTGCCCAGAAAATCATGCCCTGAATTACATGCCCTGAAATACCTGCCCTGAATCTCATGCCCTGAAACTCATGCCCTGAATCTCATGCCCTGAATCTCATGCCCTGAAACTCCTGCACTGAAATACCTGCCCTGAATCTTCTGCCTTGAAAATCATGCCCTGAATCTCATGCCCTGAATCTCATGCTCTGAAACTCGTGCACTGAATCTCATGCCCTCAAGTTCCTGCACTGAAACTCATGCCCTGAATCTCATGCCCTGAAACTCATGCCCTGAACCTCATGCCCTGTAACTCAAGCCCTGAATCTCATGCCCTGAAACTCTTGCCCTAAATCACATACCCTGAAACTCCTGCCCTGAAACTCATGCACTGAAACTCATGCCCTGAATCACATGCCCTAAAACTCCTGCCCTGAATCATCTGCCCAGAAACTCATGCCCTGAATTACATGCCCTGAATCTCATGTCCTGAATCTCATGCCCTGAAAATCCTGCACTGAAACACCTGCCCTGAATCTCCTGCCCTGAAACTCATGCCCTGAATCACATGCCCTAAACTCACTGCTCTGAAACTCTGCACTGAACTCATTACCTCAGAATACTGCACTGAAACTCATGCCCTGAATCTCATGCCTGAAACTCAAGCCCTGATTCTCCCGCCCTAATACTCATGCCCTGAATCTCATGCCTTGAAACTCCTGCCCTCAAACTCATGCACTGAAACTCATGCACTGAACCTGACGCCCTGAATTACATGCCCTGAAACTCCTGCCCTGAAACTCATGCCCTGAAACTCATGCCCTGAATTTCATGCCCTGAACCTCAAGCCCTGAATCTCATGCCCTGAAACTTCTGATCTGAAACTCATGCACTGAATCTCATGCGCTAAATCTCATGACCTTAAAATCAAGCCGTGAATCTCCTGCCCTGAAACTCATGCCCTGAATGTCATGCCCTGAAATTCATGCACTGAAACTCATCCCCTGAATGTCATGCTCAGAAACTCAAGCCCTGATTCTCCTGTCCTGAAACTCATGTCCGGGATCTCATACCCTGAAACTACTGCCCTGAAACTCATGCCCTGAATCTCATGCCCTGAAACTGCTGCTCTGAAACTGCTGCGCTGAATCTCATGCGCTAAGTCTCATGACCTTCATCTCAAGCCGTGAATCTCCTGCCCTGAAACTCATGCCCTGAATATCATGCCCTGAAATTCCTGCCCTGAAACTCATGCCCTGTATCTCATGTCGTGAAACTTATGAACTGAAACTCCTGCCCTGAAACTGATGCCCTGAATCTCATGCACTGAAACTCATGCCCTAAGTCTCATACCCTGAAACTCCTGCCCTGAAGCACATGCACTGAAACTCATGCCCTGAATCACATGCCCTAAAACTGCTGCCCTGAATCATCTGCCCAGAAACTTATTATCTCAATCACATGCCCTGAAATTCCTGCCCTGAATCTCATGCCCTGAAACTACTGCACTGAAACGCATGTCC